>NW_025725165.1:0-40268 GCF_021461395.2 Schistocerca americana | reverse complement strand
CCATCAGCCTCCAAGACGGGCGGGCGCAGTGTGCCATTTCCGGCGCACAAGCACACCCGTACGGTACTCTCCTCGCCCCCACGCCACCAACAACACAGCGACCACGCGGCTTTCAGGCATGGCACGGCACGGCACGGCACCGGCGAAATGCGCCGCCCCCGCCCCTCCGCGCATCCGTCCGTCTCGCCACGTTCACTGACAGCCGCGTCTGCGGCTACACCACGACAACCACAACACAACACCGCTCCCCTCCCTGGCAACTCACATTGTTTTTCTCCTCCTCTTTTGCACAAACCACAACGCCGAGCACAGGCGCAAGCCACCCACACCGCGCCCCTCCCCGTCCCGTCTTTGGCCGCCGCTCCTCGTTTCCTCGTTTGCCCCCTCCCATCTCCCGAAATGCCATGCCAGCAGCGTTACGCATGCCCCTCCCCTGTCCACACAACACTACCGCCTAACGAACAGCCTTTTCCGGGCCACATGCAGGGCACGCCCACCTCCAAACACTGCCAATTCACGGACGCACACACACACTTTCCCGACACCTTTCTGTACGGAGGGTGCGTCATCTCGACCGTGACAGAGTGACGGCAACTATCGACGATCCATTTCCCCCCACTGGTAAAACATGTCCACTAACACCTACATACATCATTCAAGTACACAGACAATAGCATACACACAATGGGAGGGCACACGAACATGGACGGCACGGCACTGTCATACACTCTTCCTCAGAACCATATCAACAAACGTTACGTACATCCGGGAAAGCGAAAGCGAACGCGAAAGCGAAAGCAAAAGCAAAGGCAAAGCCCAATGCAGCCGTCAAAGGTAACGTTCACCACGGCAGACACTTGCAGCCGCGCCGCCGTTAAACGCATTTCAGTGCGGCTCCAATACGCCTCCGACACGGGAACGTTCCGTTGCTCTACGAATGCGTTTCCTCCCCTTTTTCCCTTCCTCTCTCTTTTGCCCCCCCTCCTTGCACTCTTGCCTCATTCCTCACGTTCTGCCCAGACATTCGACCGATCAAAGTCAACCTTTCGTTACCGTTCTCAGCGCGACGGTGTACAACAGTATGACGGGTGTGCCCAAGACTTCGGTTCAGTTGCGTGACGCCGGTCTATCGCGCCGATCGACAGTTACTCAGGGGGCGACGGATCGGACCACGTCACCGACACACAAAACACTTTCAAACAAACAAATACATACCGGATGGACACAGACAAACACGTGTACAGACATTCGCCAAACAAACGACCGCCGCCGCCGCCGTCGTCGTCTAGCGTGCATCTTGAATGACGACATCGGTGTGCGTGCGTCGTACGCAATCAGTCAGACACGGCTATCAAACATCAGAGTCGAATGGTACATCATCGTGCGTGTCGCCGTACACGTACAGTACAATACAACAACAAAACAATGCGTCTTAATGGCACGTTCATTTCAACGTCACTCACACACCTCCACGCTGCAGTTACGTCGCACCATTGTCAAACTCGGCGTACAGCAAAGGGAATAGTGGGCGGCAAAAAAAACCAAACAAAAACATTTCACATTTCACCCTCGCCATGTATGATGTGCAAAAAAACAAACCCGCAAACGGCCGTCGTTACGGTGACACAAAAGTCGCCGATCACACTGTCCCCCCTCGCAGACGGGTAACACACACACACACACACACACACACCAACAACACCAGTGGGTCAAAAACCACGCCAACGAGGCGTGCCACCATTCCACGCCACGGCGACCAACCTCGTGGCCGTACCCTGCGCAACACGCTTTGACGCGCCCCCCCACCCACAATCAAAATGCACACATACATCACAGCCGTCCACACAAACAACAACAACAATTCCGCCCTTCCCGCAAAAGGCAAGTTGGTGGCCCTGAAAAGGGCCGTTTTGCCGCTCTCGCAACGGAGGAGCCTTCTCCATCCTTCCTTCCATTCCAGAGCCACCTCCTTACTTGGAGCTCGTGTACTTGGTCACCGCCTTCGTGCCCTCGCTCACGGCGTGCTTGGCCAGCTCGCCAGGCAGCAACAGCCGCACAGCGGTCTGGATCTCGCGGGACGTGATGGTCGAGCGCTTGTTGTAGTGCGCCAGGCGAGAAGCCTCGGCCGCAATGCGCTCGAAAATGTCGTTCACGAAGCTGTTCATGATGCTCATCGCCTTCGACGAGATGCCCGTGTCAGGGTGCACCTGCTTCAGCACCTTGTAGATGTAGATGGCATAGCTCTCCTTCCTCTTGCGCTTCTTCTTCTTGTCGCCCTTCGAAATGTTCTTCTGCGCCTTGCCAGCCTTCTTGGCGGCCTTCCCGCTAGTCTTGGGCGGCATCTCGAACCAACGTACGGCAGCAGCAACACCAGTAGCAAGCGCTCCGCTCTAGTCAGCGTCTCCCCACACAGTGGCACCCGCCGCCAGCCGCCGCCGCACCTTTACCAGCTCGCCCTGTTGCGGCCGCCGACCAATGGGGCGCGCGCGCAACCGGCCGCCGCACCCGAGCCCATAAAGCACCCCCACCCCGGCTGCGCCGGCACGCACTCCGCTGCTCGACTCGCTGCCGCTCGCACCGGTCGTTTTCGTTTCCGTTTCGTGTGCACCGTCGCTAGCCCATCGCCATGTCCGGACGCGGAAAGGGAGGCAAAGTCAAGGGCAAGTCAAAGTCCCGCTCAAGCAGGGCTGGGCTCCAGTTCCCGGTCGGCAGAATCCACCGCCTCCTGCGCAAGGGAAACTACGCAGAGCGCGTCGGCGCCGGGGCGCCCGTCTACCTCGCCGCCGTCATGGAGTACCTCGCGGCTGAGGTGCTCGAGCTGGCCGGAAACGCGGCCCGCGACAACAAGAAGACGCGCATCATCCCGCGCCACCTGCAGCTTGCCATCCGCAACGACGAGGAGCTCAACAAGCTCCTGTCGGGCGTCACCATCGCACAGGGTGGTGTCCTGCCCAACATCCAGGCCGTCCTGCTGCCAAAGAAGACCGAGAAGAAGGCCTAAAGGAGGCCAGGCAATCGCAGCGCCGCGTGCTCCCCTGCACGCAACGCGCTTTGCCGGCTCGGCCCACAACAATCGGCCCTTTTCAGGGCCACCACACACACCTACGTCCAAAGCAAAATTTCAGTCGTCCTCGCCGCACCTTGTTTTGTTTTAACTTTGCACTGTCACAGCACAGCCGCCGCCGGCGCACGTCCGCCATCTTGTCGTCCACACAGCCCGTGTGGCCCAACACACACACACACACACACACACACACACACACACACACATTTTGCACGGTCGCAGTCGCCTTCCAAACCGACAACGGCAGCAATAATGACCATTGTTAAAGGGAGGCGTGTCGACACACCGCCCTCCACTCCCGCGCGCAACGGCCGTCGACACGAACGAAACAGCTGATCCGGCCGCCTATGCCCACACGCCTTGCCTCGGAAACCCCAACGCCGCCGCAAACAAACACACAGAGACAAACCACGCAAGCAAATAATCACCGCCTCTCGCACAACAACACACAGCCCGCCATCTCCGTCGCGATCGATACAAAGACACACAATAACAAACACACAAACGAAGCAGCTCCACACACAGCCAGCCACATGACACGTTTCCTTTCCTTCTCCCCTCCCAGTCACATCACGTCGCTCAAACGGAAAGAAAGAAACAAACAAACAAACAAACAACACAGCGCACACACGCAGCAACAACACAGACTCTTTCGCACTTTTCAACTTCCGAACAGTGTGGTGGCCCTGAAAAGGGCCGTTTTCTAGTCTCTCCCACCCACAAGCACGGCCGCGGGAAGGCCAGCGCCCGCTGCGACGCAGCCTAACCGCCGAAACCGTACAGGGTGCGCCCCTGCCTCTTCAGGGCGTACACCACGTCCATGGCCGTCACAGTCTTGCGCTTGGCGTGCTCAGTGTACGTCACCGCGTCGCGGATCACGTTCTCCAGGAACACCTTCAGCACCCCGCGGGTCTCCTCGTAGATCAGACCAGAGATGCGCTTCACGCCGCCCCTGCGAGCCAGGCGGCGGATGGCGGGCTTCGTGATGCCCTGGATGTTGTCGCGCAACACCTTGCGGTGCCGCTTGGCGCCACCCTTGCCGAGCCCCTTTCCTCCCTTGCCGCGGCCTGTCATCCTTCCTTCCTCGGGCAAAGCAAAACGTGCACAAACAGCAGCTGCAGCGGCTGGCGAGTCGGCTACGGTCTGCGCCCAGCGCGCCCGCCGCCCCCCTATATAGACTCTGGCCCGCCCTCCCCCCACCACGCGCAACCGAGGGCATATAAGCGCAGCACGGAGGCGCGCGGGCCATTCCGAGCTGCGATGTCTCTTGCGAATGTTGTGTGTTCTGGAGCTGAGGGTGTGGCGGATCGCCGCCTGGCGGAGCTAGCTTCGTCGGCGGCCCCATCCGGCCCCCCACCTACGACAACCCGGCCAATTGACCCGGACCCTGAGATGGCTCATTCTTTGGATTCTCCGCCTGGACGTACTGTCTCCTCCGCGGGCGGCTTACCGCCGACGCCGTCCTTTTCTGCAGATTCTTCAGGGCGATGTGGTATCGATTCAGAAATCGATACCGCCGCCCTTAGGCGGTTAGATAGGGCACATGGCGCGTCAGGGCCCCCTTCACGTGGGACCAGCCCGCGCGCGCCGAGGCAAAGTCAGGATTTCCTTCGTCCCTCGTCCGCCCTCGACATGCCGGACATTTCTGATGCGGTCAATGTCCCTGAGGAGTCGGACTGCGATTCCCTTGGCTGCTTCATGGATGACAGTGACATCGCGGAGGGCCTGGAGGAACGCCTCACCGCTCTCCGTGACGCTGCAGAGGAAGAGGGCCAACAGGTCGACCCTGTCCGGCGTCAGACCGCCCTCTACCCCAACATGACTGCCGCGGCCGCCGACAGCGATACCGGGGGCGGGATGGAGTTCGACGACGACCATCGGCGCCCGGTCGCTGAGCGCCGGAAGCGGCAGTTAGCCTCCTCATCGGACTCTGAGGCCCCTCCGCCCGCTGACCGCGGGCACACCAAGAAGAAGAAGGCCGTTATTGACGCGGAGGGCTTCCAGGTGCCGCGCAGAACGGCACCTCGTCGCCAGATCACCACGTCCTTGTCGGACGTGCCCGTCAGCAACGCGTTCGCGGCTATTGATGGTGCCGCGGACGCCCCACCCCCTCCCCCGCCCCCACCACCGTCGGCCACCCCTCCTGCCCCCCCGCCCATATCCATCCAACACAAGGGGCCCTTCAAGGTGCTTTTAGATCTCCTCACTACTCACACTGACTTCCCCTTCCGTATAAAATGGATGGGTAATGATGACTATCGACTGTTTGTACAGTCCCCCGCTGACCTTGCTAAGTCCCTTATTATCCTAAGCAAGTTCAACATCGGTTTCTCCACCCCTCCTAAACGGGCCCGCCGCATCAGGGTTGTTGTCAGGGGGCTCCCTATGGAGTATTCTGATGATGACCTGCGGACGGCGCTTGCGTCTTTGAACATTACCCCTACAGTTATATCCCGGATCATCTCCCCTCGAACCCGACGCCCCACCCCTCTCTTTTTCGTCTCCGCTCCTGACACGCCGGAGAACCACCCCCTCCTCACCCTCTCGCTCCTCGATCACGTTAGCGTGACGATGGAGAAGCCGCGCTCCAGGAGGATGACCCTGGTCTGCTACCGCTGCCAGGGATTGGCGCACTTCGCGGGTGACTGCACCCGCGAGGTGCGTTGCGTAAAGTGTGCTGGAGGTCACGCCTCCTCGGAGTGCTCTAAACCCCGAGACGTCCCCCCCACCTGCGCCCGCTGTGGCGGGAATCACACTGGCAGTTATATGGGCTGCCCCAGAATTAAGTCTTTCAAGGCAAGCCAGAAACGGTTTGCAGGGACATCGGCGGCGGTCCGCCCGGGCACCAGTTACTCTGGTGCGCTGGTCGGCTCGGCGTCGCGGGCCCACCCCCACCTTGCGTCTCGTTCCCATTCCGCCCCTCTGGGCTCCTACCCACCCCCGCTCCTCTCCCTCCCCATCGTACCCCCTCCAACAGCCTTCCCTCCCTTCCCCACCCAGCAGGTGTCAAGCACTGCTTCCCCCTCCTCCCAGCGGGTGTCACGCTCCGCTGTTCCTTCCCCATCCCCCCGGCAGGCGTTAAGCACTGCCTCCCCCTCTCCCACCCTGGTACACTCTCAACAGCACCCTGTCCCCACCCCTTCCTCTGTTCCCACCCCCCTTGGTGACCTCATCGCCACTGTTGTTGAGGCACTGACCTCAGCCATTTCCGCCACCTTCACCTCCCTCCTCCAATCCCTCCCACACCAACTTGCCACCGCCCTCTCCCAATCCATGTCCCCCATCGCCCCTCCCGCTCCCATTCCAACCAGTCATGGCTGTTAGACATCACGGATTGACAACCATGATCTGGAATGCCAACGGTCTCCACAAACAACAGGGCGAGTTCCGACAGTTCCTCCTGGATGAGAGGGTTGATGTTTGCCTTGTTGCTGAGACGCACCTCAAACCCGGTGTTTTTGTCCGTGTAGCAAACTACTCCTGCTACCGGACAGACAGGCCCACCGCCTATGGTGGCACGGCGGTGTACGTGCGTAACTCCCTCCGCCACCACCCTATTCCCCTCCCCCCACTTCACACTGTGGAAGCCACTGGCATTGTCGTCCACACGGTGAGGGGTCCCATTACGTTCGTGGCTCTCTACAGGCCACCACGAGGCCTTCTCGAAACACCGGACTATGAAGCATTGCTGTCGCTCGGCAACGACGTCTTCGTTGGCGGTGACTTCAATGCCAAACATGCTGCCTGGAACAGTAGGTTAACCAACACATCCGGTCGTCGACTCCTCCGGGTCGCAGAGCGGCATCATGCCCGCACCATCGGCCCGCACGACCCCACCATTTACCCTTCTGGTGGACGTGCCCCAGATGTCCTAGACATCGCAGTGGTGAAAGGTCTACCCCACCCCATCACTGCAGCCACCCGCATCGCTCTAGCCTCCGATCACCGACCGGTCATCTGTTCCATCGATCTCGCTGGAACATCGACCGTGCCGAGGGAAGGCCTAGACATCCGCGGTATTGACTGGCAGTCCTACCAGAGACGGGTCGAAGCAGCCCTACCCACACTACCTGCTGCCGATCACACGGACGCAGATCGTACCCTCATCCACCTCACCACCGTTGTGCTAGATGCTGCAACAGCAGCGACCCCTCCCCGTCCGCACCGGCCCCCGGATCATCTGCGTCCGCTCCCCCCCCACATCCTTGCTCTCATCACAGAGAAAAACCGGACCACCCGTGAATGGCAGCTCACTCGGAATCCGGCAACCAAGCGCCTCATCAATAGATTACAGCGCCAAATCAAGGCTGCGGTGCAAGACCACCGCAATCAGGCTTGGGAGAACAAAATCTCTGCCATTGACCTGCGTGACCCGTCTGCTTGGCGGCTCACAAAAAGCCTTTTGAGACGAGGGCAACGGATCCCCCCCCTACAGGTCGGCAATGACTTTGCGTCCGAACCAGACGCCAAGGCTAACGCCTTGGCTGATGTCTTCGCGCGCAACTTCACCCCGGTCAATGACCCCATTGACCCCGACCATATTCGCCTGGTCACGGCACGCCTCCCTCAATTCCTTGCCGTCCAGGACCCTGAGGATGAAATCACCCCCATTAACGAAGAGGAGGTTGCACTGCAATTGCGGTACCTCAAATCCAAGAAAGCTGGCGGCCCCGATAAGCTGACGAATGCCCTCCTCAAGCAATTACCCCCAGCTTCTATTCCCATCCTGACGGCCACATTCAACAACATCCTCACAACCAGGCAATATCCCTCTGCCTGGAAACACGCTGAAGTGGTCGCCATACCCAAGGCTGGGAAGGATCTTCGTTCCCCTGCCAGCTACCGCCCCATCAGCCTCTTGCCCGCCATCTCCAAGGTGTTCGAGAGGCTGTACCTTAAACGACTGCTCATCCACATTGCCCGAGAACGAGTCCTCCCTGATGAGCAGTTTGGCTTCAGGCAGGGCCACGCCACCACTCACCAACTCCTGCGCCTAGTAGAAGAGGCACTGGACGCCATTGAACGTAGGGAGTACTTCGGGGCCATACTCCTCGACGTGTCCAGGGCGTTTGACTCGGTCTGGCACGAAGGGCTGCTCTACAAATTATTCTCCCTTGGCTTCCCAGTGTCCCATGTACGGCTAATAGCCACATACCTGGAAGGTCGCACCTTCCATGTTAGGATCCCTGACGGGAAATCCACGCGACGACGCATCAGGGCAGGAGTACCACAGGGCAGCGTACTTGGGCCGCTACTCTACTCCCTCTTCACAGCTGATCTGCCCTCTGCGCCGAGGGTACATTTAGCTCTCTACGCAGATGACACTGCACTCTTCTCTCGTTCTCGGAGTGCGGCAGTTCTTCAACAGCGGCTCCAGGGGGCTACAGATTCCCTAACCGACTGGGCTAGGACCTGGCGTCTGGCATTTAATCCTTCCAAGACCCAAGCCCTTATCATCTGCCGACGCCGTATTCCCGTTCGGCTCCCTCAGGTGGCGGTCCTTGGTACCCCAGTCCCCTGGACTCGTACTGCAAAGTACTTGGGTGTTACCCTGGACCAACGCCTAACCTGGCGCCCCCACATCGACGAGGTGCGTCGTAAGGCAATGGGGCGGCTATGCCTGCTCTACCCTCTCATCAACCCAACCTCTTCCCTCCCCACGCACCTTGCTGTTAGACTGTACACCTCCCTTGTTCGCCCCATCCTTGAATACGCGGTGGTGGTGTGGGGCAATGCTGCCCCCACCCACCTCCGCCGACTCCAAACCGTCCAGAACCGGGCTCTCCGGCGTGCCCTCCGCCTCCCCTTCGACTTCCCAACCCGCGAGCTCCACCTCCTGGCTGAAGTGCCGCTCCTTCGTACCCGCATCCTCTCCGCCGCCCACTCCTTTTACCACAAAACTCGTCACTCTCCTAATCCCTTAATCCTTTCCCTGGGCACCCGTGTTCACCGACTAGCCACCACTCGATGGCCCGACCTTTTATTTCGCCCCCCGTGACCTCGCCTGCACCAGGCCCCTCATCTCATGCCGACTACCTCCCTCACGTCATAGATTATTCCCCCCCACATGCCATGTCATTCGCTCCCCCAACACACCTCCCCCTTCCCCCCACACTACCCCCAATGTTGGCCTAATCATGATAGGCCCTTCTTTTTTCCACTTCTTCAACTGTCACCCTCTGACTTCTTTCTCTTTCCCCCTCCCCCCAATTCGCCATGTCAAGAATGCCTGCCGCCGCCATCGCGTCGCCGCTACGAAGCAGAAGAGGCCAGGATAATGGCCGTTCGCTTTCACTCACTCTCACTATTCCTCCTTCTGTCCTTTCTTCTGTAACTAATCGTCATTCCCGGCCAGTCAATTGGGCCGTTCGTTTTCCTTTTCTCTCACTGTCTCTCTTACTATCCTTTCCTCTTTCTTTAAAAAAAAAAAAAAAAAAAAAAAAAAAAAAAAAAAAAAAAAAAAAAAAAAAAAAAAAATAATATTGCACAAAGCATCAAGCAGAACAATAACGCCATGAAATTTGGATAGCCAAACCGTCATGCCAGAAGGTGAAGCGCCTTGTTGCGCTAGTACTTCGCCCTCAGTCGAGGATATCTTCCTCAGTCAATTGTGCAGGTTCGTTCGGCGCGCGGGCCCGTTGTCAAGGCAGCACCGGACGCCGCGCCGCACCTAACCTCCACGCACGCCGCTCCGCTACCGCTACCGCTACCGCCATGGCCCGCACAAAGCAAACGGCCCGCAAGTCCACCGGCGGAAAGGCGCCGCGCAAACAGCTCGCCACCAAGGCGGCGAGGAAGAGCGCGCCCGCCACCGGAGGCGTCAAGAAGCCCCACCGCTACAGGCCGGGCACCGTCGCCCTGCGAGAAATCAGGCGCTACCAGAAGAGCACAGAGCTGCTCATCCGCAAGCTGCCATTCCAGCGCCTAGTGCGCGAGATCGCCCAGGACTTCAAGACCGACCTGCGCTTCCAGAGCTCCGCAGTCATGGCCCTGCAGGAGGCCAGCGAGGCCTACCTCGTCGGCCTCTTCGAAGACACCAACCTGTGCGCAATCCACGCCAAGCGCGTCACCATCATGCCCAAGGACATCCAGCTCGCGCGCCGCATCCGCGGCGAGCGCGCCTAAACCGCGCCGCGGCACCGCACCGCACAAACAAAAACGGCCCTTTTCAGGGCCACTAACATCTCTCCGTCGCGAGCAAACTTTGTCGGTCGCCTGCCTCTCGCCCCGCAACCCAAAAACAAAAACCACCACTTCCCGTCCGTCCGCCACACCCGCTCACTCTGCCTGCCTGCTAGCAGCGCGCAACAATCACACATCATCCCTCCCCGGCGCTCAAAGCGCACAATACCCAACGGCCGACGTCACACCGCACGGGTGGCTGGCCGGCCGCCGCTTTCGTTTCGAAAACAAAACAACCCGCACTCCACTCCGACGGCCAACGGCCAGGCAGGCGCGCTCGCTCGCTCTACACGCCACCGAAATCCCCGCCGACTCCTTCCGCATCTCAACGTGCCCCCCGTTGCAAAACATAACACACACACACACACACACACACACACACACACACACACACACACACACACAAAGGAACAAAACAAAACAAAGACCAGACACGACTCGACAAGACAGACATCCGAGAAGAACGAACGCAGGCAAGCCAACCAACGTATTCAAACAAAACAACGTGACAGAAAACCAACCGTCGGCCGCCGCCACAAACACGGCGACAATCAACCACGACAACAACAACAACAACAACAACAACAACACCGCTTACCGCTACCGCCGCCCACACCCGCCACCGACCCCCACAATCCAACCACCACGGCACGCAAACAGCATCCCCACGGGCATACAGAAACGCCAGACAGACACCCACACCAAACGCAACACGACAATCAAAACCTTCCCCGACGTGCTTTGATGGCCCTGAGAAGGGCCGTTTTGGGCCGCGCGTCTCTTGCGCGCCACTAGACGACGACGGGGGGTGGGGACGACGGAGTCAAGCGCCAAACCCTTCCTTTCCCATCTCTTTCTCCTCTACTCTACTTCTTCTTCTTGGGCGAAGCCTTCGCCTTAGACGGCGTCGTCGCCTTCTTCGGGCGCGGCGCCTTCGGCTTCTTCGTCGGAACCTTGGCGGCCTTCTTCGCCTTCGACGGCGACTTGGCCTTGGCCGGCTTGGCCGCAGCCGCCTTCTTCGCACCCGCGGGAGCGGCCGACGCCGCAGACGCCTTCTTGGCGGCGCCCGCCTTCCGACCGGTCGCCGCCTTCACGCCACCAGCCTTCTTTGCGCCGGCCGCACGGGCGCCCTTCTTCTCCTTGCTGGCCGGAGCGGCGCGCTTCTTCTTGGCACCGCCGGCACGAGCCTTGCCGCCCTCGGCCGCCCCCCCGCCGCCGGCGCCGGCAAGCTTGAACGAGCCGGACGCGCCCTTCCCCTTCGTCTGCACCAGCTCGCCCGCCACGACGGCCGACTTGAGGTACTTCTTGATAAACGGCGCCAGCTTCTCCGCGTCCAGCTTGTAGTGCGCGGCTATGTACTTCTTGATCGCCTGCAGCGACGACCCGCCGCGCTCCTTCAGACTCTTGATGGCGGCCGTCACCATCTCAGAGGTGCGCGGGTGCGCAGGCTTGGCGCGCGGCTTCTTCGCAGACGACGCAGACTTGGCCTTCTTCGTAGTGCCGGTGGCGGCGGGTGCCGCAGCAGTCTCGTTCGTAGCCGCCTGATCTGCCATTTCGACGACGCGCGTAACACACAGCGAGAGCGAGCGGGACGGCAGGCACGCAAGCACAGCACAGCAGCAGAGCAGAGAATCACAAGGCCCAGCCAGTGTCGCGGGCGGGCGCGGACGGCCGAGAGAGCGGCCGCCACTCTGCGCGCCGCCGCGCCGCGCCTCCCGCGCTTGCTACCGCCCAACGTCCGACAGCCTGTGCGGAGCAGCCCCAAACCTGCGCCACAACCGCCCGCGCCTTTCAAACCACCGAGGATGGGGCTACACACAGCCACACCACAGTCGCCAACCAGTCGCCACGGCAGCGCCGCAAACCACGGCCAAACTGCAGCTACCGCGCGCTACAGCCTGGGTCGGCCCGCCGAGAATCGCCGCCCCCGCCCAAATGCCGCCCCCACAGCCCCAGCCGACGACCCGCCACAATGGCCAAACCTTCGGCAAAACTCCCACACCGTCGCCGCGGCAGCCCGGCCAGCGCGGCCGGCGCCACAGCCACACAAGCCGAGGCGTGCGGCGATGACGGCCGTGCAAACGCGCCTCCGCCGCCCCATCGCCTTCCGTCGCCCTCCCGCCGTTTCCCGATCGGCCCGCAGCCGTCGGGCCACATCGCGCGCCGTCCTCCTCCTCTCGCCCGCCAACATTCACAGCCGTTTCTCAACAATTGCCCGCCGCAAACGGACGCCGCCTGCGCAACAGGCGCCGCCGCCCCTCGCCGCTTCCGACCCAACCCCTCGACCGAGGCAAACCGCAATCCGAATCTACAGACCAACCCAATCTGCCGTCAAGCACACACGACAGCCGACCTTACACGTTACGCGTTACACATTACGTTTACACGTCTACGTTAGGTTAGGTTAGGTGGACGTGGGTTAGGTTAAGGGGACTTGGGTTAGGTTAAGCGTCAAACTTAGGTTAAGCATTCAAACACGTCAGGCGTCAGAGGTTAGGTTAGGTTGGGTTAGGTTAGGTTAGGTTAGGTTAGGTTACACGTTAGGTTAAGGGGTCAGTGCTAGGTTAAGAAGCGTCAAACGTAGGTTAAAAAAGCGTTCAAACGTGAGGCGTGAGCCGGACAGCTTACCTTACGTAGACGTTAGGGGCTCACAGGCTGAGCTCACCTCGCCACACCACAGGTTAGGTTCGGTTCGGTTCGGTTCGGTTCGCTCGGCTCAGCGTAAAGCGCCGAGGTCAGGGTTACGTTCGTTCACCTTCGGGCGCCACACTTTCGGTTGAAAGGTCGCGACGGGACGACGTCGGCAGGCACGCCGCAAACGAACAAAAACGTACAGACGACGTCGGAAACCGCCGACAGACGGGGGAGCAGCACGACCACGACCAGACACCGAGCGCGAACGAGACACACGCGAACCACCCCCACCGGCCAAAGGGCACCACACAACAACCCAGAGCACCACGTGTCGACACCAGAGCAACCCGCCGCTCACGCGACATGGCTGGCACCGAAGGGCAACCGCCCGCAACTGCGCTTTCCGCGCCGGCCCGGATGCACGTCGTGCTACAACAACACCACTACCGTACACAGCCGCTGTTCACAACATCACTATCAATGGCGCGCCCGCGGCTCGCCGCCGTCGCAGTCGCAGCCCCAACGCCAGCACTTTTGCACCACCATTCACACGCACCGCAACACAGCTCGCCGACACAGCCGAACAAAACAAACACCACACAACAACAGCAACAGCAACAACGCCGCCGCCTCTACTTGTGCCGGCGACCCACCCCGCCGATGGCGCACCTTTCGCCAGCCGGCAATCGACACACACGCACCCACCCACCGGGGCCCAGTGCAAAAAAAAAAAAAAAAAAAAAAAAACACACAAAAACAAAAAAACCAAACAACACAAACGACACGGGAAGCGCACACCGCCACTTCGCGCGCACGCCACCAACCAGTCGTCGTCTCAAAATAACAAACACAAACAAAATAAACTAACAACTAGGGCAACACAAAACAAAAACGCCTCGCACGAACCGCCCACAAAAAGGACAAGCACACGCACAGCCTCTGCTGACGACCACGACGCAGCGGCACGCTGCTCCTGTCCCGCGCCCCGCGCCCCACTCGATTCACAACTCACGCGACACCGTCAACGACGGGCTCGCTTCCCGCAACCTACCACCTTTCCGCCACGACGCACAGCCCCAGCCCCACCCGACGACGCCCGTGGCAACGACTGCACTTTCACCACCGCCTCCCCCTTCCCCCCCAAAACACACACACACACACAGCCAGCCAAAAACGCACTCGCGACCCACACATGCACGTGCATCGGCACACGCCAACCAGTCAACGTCGACAACCACACGCAAGGCTCGAAACGAAACCGGCGTCCTTCCACGTTGCCATCAAGCTACGCGACACAAGACACAAGGAACCAACACAACAGCCGGCCCCACTAATTCCCACTCTCACGCCGCAAAAAGCACACCGAAACCGCCAAACGCACGCACATTCCCCTTCGCACTGACACCACCGACCGGCTCGCTACCACACACCTCTCGGCAGCCGTTTCACGCCAATTCGCCACACCGCCCACACAGTCGACAAGCGCCCGCCCTGTACGGCACACGCAACGACGCAGCGCAGCAAAGGGCGCCCGCAACACATACCTCTCCGCCGCCCGACGCGCCAACCGCCACACCACACCGCCAGCCACTCGCAAATTGTGCACTGCCACCAGCCACACGTCCAACACGCCGCGCCGCCTCCGGCCACCCGCCAGGGGGCGCTCACGTCCGCGACAACAGCGCGGCCCGCCGGGCCGGGCCGGGCCGAACCGAACCGAGCCGCCGCTGCTCTGCACTCGGCACGGCCACACCCTGCTGCAGACCGGGCTCGTCCCTCTGTACGCGTCTGCCTGCGCATCAACACAACACGACCTTTTTTTTTTTTTTTTTTCTCTCTACCGCCATCCCTCCTTCTCGCGTTTTACTCGTTGTTGCAGCAGCGGCGCACACCTACACATCCACAGCCCCAGCCGAGCCGGCCTCACCTCAGGGCCCGCCGCCAGCGTCTCCTCCTCGGGCACAGGTGCGGTGCTGTGGCCGCCCATCCAACCGCATTGCTGGCCGTCCAGCCACCAGGCGTTCCCACTGCCGCGAGCCACGCCGCGCACCGACCCTGCTGCAGAAAACGAAGCATAGCCAGAGACCGACCGATACACAAAGCAAGCCGTCGCCTCGCCTCTTGTCCTTCCTGCCTTCCTTCCGCCCCCGCCCTTCTCACACCACCGCCTCTTCACTTTCGCCCCCCCCCCTCCTTTTTTTTTTTTTTTTTTTTTGTTTTCTTCTTTCTTTCTTTCTTTCTTTCTTTCTTTGGCCCTCTCTCCTTCCCGCCATGGCGGTTACGGCACCGCCTGCAGCGGCAGATTTTTTGCGCCCACACGCCTACTCCTACCACCATTAACCTTGCCCTGCCCTGCCCATCAACGTCGCAGTCGAACCGACGCTTGCCAACACACTGCCCACGTTCCTTTCTCTTTTCGGCCTACGCCCATTACGCGCCGCCGCCACAGCACCTTCCCTTCCCACAACACACCGACGTCATCACACGCACCCAAAACAGGGGCCACGACCGTGTTCCTCGCCCACTCCCATCCCGCACGGTACGCACATTCCCAACTACTACCGCGCACCCTCCCTTTCCAATCTGTGTGTCTCTGTGTCTGTGTCCTGTCCGCGCGTGACGCCTCTCAACATCCGCCGTCCCCCGTCCCGTTTTCGCCCCCATGCCGTCGTCGCGCCGCCTCCTCCCCGTCCACCGCCGCCCCTGTCCGCCCCGCACCACACCATACACCGCTGCTTGTCCCGGCCGTTGCCACCAAAGGCGCCGACCGCAAACGCGCCACGCCGCAGCCCCCGTGCGTCTCGCGCTCGCTTGCATCTCCGTGCCGACGCTGCCTCTCTTCCCACTCGCACTCGACCTCGACAACACAGTCTTTGGCTCCGCCACTGCGTGTTCCGGTGGTACGCACGCTGCAACACGTATGTATTCATTACCAGAGCGATGGCGAGGCATGACAGCATCTCTGTCTGACCAGAGAGTTCTTTATCGCTGCTAGTCGGCGCTTGGACCGCGCCAGACGACAGTAGTGGCACGCACCGGGTCGCCAGGAACAGTTGTTATATATATTGTAGCGCGAGTCGGGAGAGGTAGTAGTCGGTCGACAGTAGTAGCGGGTGGACGGTTGTACTGAGCGGGCGTCGGCGGCGTGCTCTGCTCGTCTCGCGACTCTGGTCACGGTTCGGGACGATGTATAGTATATTGTGTTATAATCAAAAAGGTGGTGTGACGCTGCATTGCGCAAATCTGATAACGTATGTTCATTGTACTTCTTTTGTTCAACAACAAAAGCCCCACTATTACTTTTTTTCTAAAGTAACTTTTGTCTCTTAACGAAAAACATTCACTTTTTAAAGACTACTTCCTATGGCATTTCCCTCCAAGGAGTGCAATTAATTACCAGCCAGCACTCATTCATTGCACACAGCTGTGTAAGGGGTATCTACAATTGAGGAGCGGATATAAATGCAATTTTTTTGTTTTTTTTTTGTGTGTGTGTTGTAACCTCCCAGCAAAATTTAAAATAATGGACAATGTTATTTACGGATGCTAATGGACATTGCGCTAATTGTAACCTCGCCCACAATGAGAGGTATTGAAAATGGCAACAAAAATGTGAAATTCGCAATCTGACTCAAATATAAAGTCTTCACACAACATTTACAAAAGTCCGTTCAGTGACAAGAAACTTCAATTAAACCGAAATATCGGTCTTTGGCCCTGTGCAAAACAATCAGAATTAAAGTCTTACCTCCGAATAAATGGATGTCACATTTCTGCTCTGGTTGTTGCGCAGCGCTTGGAGGAACTGCATTGCAAATAATAATATTCTCTTTTTTTGTGATTTTAGTGACATTTTTCTTCAAAGACGTGGAATGAAATGTGAAGTGCAACGAACTCTTTAGTTCAATAAAAAATTAAATGTTTGAAAAATGCTTTTGAAATAAAGATTATTATTGGGGAACTTGTTGGAGAATAATTACAATTTTTCATTATCTAATGATTATATTAATTAACAGTATACCTTATTCACCATCTTGACCAGTGTTGCCGACCGCCTACATCACACAACCGCACTCGGCTGCTACTACTGACCGACCGCTCTGCATGACGACTATTAGCGTACTGCACGCGACGACTACTGACAGAGTACAGCCCTCAACTACACAGAGCTACGGACTCGCAACGACTACTGACAGACTGACTGACTGAGAACCGCTCGCAACACTCGCGCAGTCCAGCGCAAACTCTCTGGTCACAGATGCTACAATGTCTCGCCATCGCTACTATGTTACATACGTGTTTCAGTGTCTTTTTCATTGGGGTAACGATCTTTGGCTCTTTTTATTCTGAATACAGGGCCAAAGGTCAACGCTGCTGCCCTTATACAATTTATCAGGTTTCATTATGTCTGTTGCAATGTTACATACGGTTCACTCTTTCATTAATATTATCGTTGGGTTTGTTTTGTAGGGACGTTAACATTCTGGCACATTTTTATTATCATCGGACTCTCTGCTATTTGTGCAGGGAGGTTATACCTGTGTCCATTTCCATTTCCATTTACATTTTAATATTGATAGACTTTTTGTTTTCTTTTTTGTTTCTTGTTGTTTTTTTTTTTTTTTTGTTTTGTTTTTCCCGCTCTCACCACCACCGCCGCATCACGCCTTCCGTTTTCTTGGTTTCTTTTCTGTTCTTCAACATCACCGCGCCCCATTTCCACACCACAGCCATCAGCCTCCAAGACGGGCGGGCGCAGTGTGCCATTTCCGGCGCACAAGCACACCCGTACGGTACTCTCCTCGCCCCCACGCCACCAACAACACAGCGACCACGCGGCTTTCAGGCATGGCACGGCACGGCACGGCACCGGCGAAATGCGCCGCCCCCGCCCCTCCGCGCATCCGTCCGTCTCGCCACGTTCACTGACAGCCGCGTCTGCGGCTACACCACGACAACCACAACACAACACCGCTCCCCTCCCTGGCAACTCACATTGTTTTTCTCCTCCTCTTTTGCACAAACCACAACGCCGAGCACAGGCGCAAGCCACCCACACCGCGCCCCTCCCCGTCCCGTCTTTGGCCGCCGCTCCTCGTTTCCTCGTTTGCCCCCTCCCATCTCCCGAAATGCCATGCCAGCAGCGTTACGCATGCCCCTCCCCTGTCCACACAACACTACCGCCTAACGAACAGCCTTTTCCGGGCCACATGCAGGGCACGCCCACCTCCAAACACTGCCAATTCACGGACGCACACACACACTTTCCCGACACCTTTCTGTACGGAGGGTGCGTCATCTCGACCGTGACAGAGTGACGGCAACTATCGACGATCCATTTCCCCCCACTGGTAAAACATGTCCACTAACACCTACATACATCATTCAAGTACACAGACAATAGCATACACACAATGGGAGGGCACACGAACATGGACGGCACGGCACTGTCATACACTCTTCCTCAGAACCATATCAACAAACGTTACGTACATCCGGGAAAGCGAAAGCGAACGCGAAAGCGAAAGCAAAAGCAAAGGCAAAGCCCAATGCAGCCGTCAAAGGTAACGTTCACCACGGCAGACACTTGCAGCCGCGCCGCCGTTAAACGCATTTCAGTGCGGCTCCAATACGCCTCCGACACGGGAACGTTCCGTTGCTCTACGAATGCGTTTCCTCCCCTTTTTCCCTTCCTCTCTCTTTTGCCCCCCCTCCTTGCACTCTTGCCTCATTCCTCACGTTCTGCCCAGACATTCGACCGATCAAAGTCAACCTTTCGTTACCGTTCTCAGCGCGACGGTGTACAACAGTATGACGGGTGTGCCCAAGACTTCGGTTCAGTTGCGTGACGCCGGTCTATCGCGCCGATCGACAGTTACTCAGGGGGCGACGGATCGGACCACGTCACCGACACACAAAACACTTTCAAACAAACAAATACATACCGGATGGACACAGACAAACACGTGTACAGACATTCGCCAAACAAACGACCGCCGCCGCCGCCGTCGTCGTCTAGCGTGCATCTTGAATGACGACATCGGTGTGCGTGCGTCGTACGCAATCAGTCAGACACGGCTATCAAACATCAGAGTCGAATGGTACATCATCGTGCGTGTCGCCGTACACGTACAGTACAATACAACAACAAAACAATGCGTCTTAATGGCACGTTCATTTCAACGTCACTCACACACCTCCACGCTGCAGTTACGTCGCACCATTGTCAAACTCGGCGTACAGCAAAGGGAATAGTGGGCGGCAAAAAAAACCAAACAAAAACATTTCACATTTCACCCTCGCCATGTATGATGTGCAAAAAAACAAACCCGCAAACGGCCGTCGTTACGGTGACACAAAAGTCGCCGATCACACTGTCCCCCCTCGCAGACGGGTAACACACACACACACACACACACACACCAACAACACCAATGGGTCAAAAACCACGCCAACGAGGCGTGCCACCATTCCACGCCACGGCGACCAACCTCGTGGCCGTACCCCGCGCAACACGCTTTGACGCGCCCCCCCACCCACAATCAAAATGCACACATACATCACAGCCGTCCACACAAACAACAACAACAATTCCGCCCTTCCCGCAAAAGGCAAGTTGGTGGCCCTGAAAAGGGCCGTTTTGCCGCTCTCGCAACGGAGGAGCCTTCTCCATCCTTCCTTCCATTCCAGAGCCACCTCCTTACTTGGAGCTCGTGTACTTGGTCACCGCCTTCGTGCCCTCGCTCACGGCGTGCTTGGCCAGCTCGCCAGGCAGCAACAGCCGCACAGCGGTCTGGATCTCGCGGGACGTGATGGTCGAGCGCTTGTTGTAGTGCGCCAGGCGAGAAGCCTCGGCCGCAATGCGCTCGAAAATGTCGTTCACGAAGCTGTTCATGATGCTCATCGCCTTCGACGAGATGCCCGTGTCAGGGTGCACCTGCTTCAGCACCTTGTAGATGTAGATGGCATAGCTCTCCTTCCTCTTGCGCTTCTTCTTCTTGTCGCCCTTCGAAATGTTCTTCTGCGCCTTGCCAGCCTTCTTGGCGGCCTTCCCGCTAGTCTTGGGCGGCATCTCGAACCAACGTACGGCAGCAGCAACACCAGTAGCAAGCGCTCCGCTCTAGTCAGCGTCTCCCCACACAGTGGCACCCGCCGCACCACCACCACCACCGCAAACTTGACGGGACTTTCGTCCACTTATGTGCCGAAGGATCGCCTTAGGCCTGCCTTCAGATTGAGTATTAGGTTCGAAATGGCTTTGTTATATGTCTAGGTCGATAGAAATGATAAAGTTTGACAGATTAAAAAGGATCAGTAGATACGCAACTGCAGTGAAACCGTCAGTTGGGACGGTACCGGCGCTGGAGTATCAGCGTCGGATGAGCGTAAGGTGTGTCTCCAACAGCACGACTAAGAACTGTGAGGTGATCATGAGGTGAGTTTTGTAGGAAGGTAAGGGTATTTGAGGCACGAAGGCGGATTTGATGGACAAGGGGTGGAATGTGGAGAAGACGGCGGATGTCGTAGTTGGAGACATAACGCGGAGCATTTAATATGATCCTGAGTGATTTGCTTTGCACTATTTGGACCTGGAGTACGTGAGTGTCAGCAGCTAGTCCCCATAGTTCACATCCATATAGCAGGAGTGACAGGACACAGGACGTCCAAATAAGCAACTTGGATTGTATCGAAAGGCCGGGGCTCTTCAACAGAGGGTAGAGTTTGTGTATCATTCCGTAAGCCTTGTGGCAGGCGCCATCAACGTGGGGTTTCCACGTGAGGCGGCTGTCGAAGGTGAGACCTAGGTAGGTTACTGTCTGTGACCAAGGAATGTGTCGGCCTTCGAGTTCCACCAGGCGAGCTGGCGGAGTTCGTTTGTTTGTAAAGAGGATGGCCTGTGTCTTGTCTGCGTTAATTTTTATTTTCCATATGTTGCTCCATTGAGTGATCTGTTCTAGGTGGCGTGTAAGGTTCAGAGCGATAAACTGGAGGTTTCGGTGTGAAGTGAAGACGGCAGTATCATCAGCATAGAGGGCCAGATGGTTGGGGACACGGGAGGGGATATCATTAGTGTAGATAGCGTACAAAATCGGGGAGAGGAGAGACCCCTGGGGCACACCAGCTTCCACGGCCCGGATTGAGCTTCGGCTTCGGCCTTGCATGACATAAAATGTGCGCCCAGTTAAGAAGCGTCGGAGAATGTGAATGATGTGGAGAGGGCAACCATATTCGTCAAGCTTATATAGTAAGCCCTCGTGCCACACTCGGTCAAATGCTTTTTCAATGTCTAGTAAGACCATGCCTGTGCTTTGTCGCTCCAGTTGCGCTCTGCGGATGGTGTCGTGGAGGCGGATGAGTTGGTGGACCGTGCCATGGCCCGCCCGAAACCCAAACTGTTGGGGAATGAGGGTAGAATGAGAATCGAGGAAGGATTGAAGGTGGGAGAGGATGATGCGTTCTAGAATCTTGCCGAGGAAGTTGAGGAGGGAGATGGGACGGTAGTTCTGTGGGAAGAGTGGATCTTTGCGAGGTTTCGGGAGGGCAATGACACGGGCCAGTTTCCATACGGGAGGGAAGTAGTTGTAGGAAAGGCAGCTATTGTAAAGATTAACCAGGTACGAAAGCGCAGCTGGAGAGAGGTGATGAAGAAGGGTCGGCCGGATACCGTCGGGACCAGGGGCCTTTCGGGCTGGAATACTACTAATGTAAGTCGCCACCACCGGGAGAGTGACCGGTGGAAAGGTGGTGTCTGTACGACGGCGAAGAAGCTGACGGACCCGACGATGAACGCGGGTCTCGTGGGCGTCAGCCTCGTCGTCGTCGACTTCGTTGAGGCGAAATTGCCGCTCAAGGCTGTGTGCGAGGGCCTCCGCCTTGTCTTGAGGCGAGTAAACCAGGCCTTGGGGACCATGGAGGGGCTGAGAAGGAGGGGGAGTGGTTGTAGTCTCCTTGACTATGCGCCACAGTCGGTCAGGACGGTCTGCGGCCTCTCGAAGGCGTTGGTTCCATGCCTGATCATGGACCTCTTGTAAGCGTACCCGAAGCTCTTGAGCCAGTGACTTCCAAATTCGCTTGTCGATTGGGTCGCGGAGGCGTTGCCACCGGCGACGAAATCGACGTTTGGTACGAATTAGTTCCTGGACGTCTGGCGGAAGGTCCAGGCGACGAGGAGGCTGGAGGACTCGTCGGGAAGAGGTGCGGTAGCATTCGGTGAGGATTTTTGCAAAACGGTCCGCCGACGGATCGATGTGGCTGCGGCGGGTAATGGGCGGAAGCTCAAGGACATGAAGGTCAACAAGTTGTTGGTAGCGCTCCCAGTCTGTGTTGATAACGTAAGCCGGACGGAGCTGGTCTTGTGGGCGAGCGTCTAGGAACTCGAGGGTCACCGGATTGTGGTCGGAATCAAGTTCCGAAATCACAGAGATCCGGTGGACCCACGGAATGTCCCGCGCCAGGAAAATGTCGAGGATGTCAGGACGGTAAAGACCGGTTTTGTGATAGTGTGTGGGAGAGTCTGGTGCAATAACACGGATAGCGGCGTTCAGTTCTAGGTACTGGAATAGCCGACGTCCATTTGCATTTGTGGAACGGCATCCCCACGTCCCGTGCTTGGAATTGAAGTCCCCTCCCACGAGGACCTTGGGGCCCAGGTGGAAGAGGATATCCAAGTCGGCCGGGAGTATAGCTCGAGCGGGGGAGTTGTAAGCTGCGGCAAGAGTCAACGACTGTCCATATATCTGTATATCTATAGCTGTGGCCTCCAGGTGTTGTAGTTGCGGTATCTGTCGAAGTCTGTGCGTATGGCACTGTTTGACTAGGACAAGAGTACCTCCATGTGGCCGATCCGCGCGGTCGGATCGGTATGCGTAATAATTAGGAACGGAAAACTGTTGATGTGGTTTTAAGTGCGTTTCGCAAATAAGGGCAATGTCGATCCCCCTGTCATCGAGAAAGCCCTCAAGAGAATGGCGTTGGCGGAGAACACCATCGGCGTTCCAACTGAATATACGAAATGGGCGGTGTAGATTACGGTCCATCGGAGAAGTAAGAGATGAAGGCAGACAGAATTATCATTAATTTACTGAACGGATCAGAAGCTGAATTGAGTTGTTGGATGGTTGAACGGAATGTAGAAATGATTTTGCGGATGTTGAACTGCTGCAGTAAGGCAGCAAGATCTGCAAGATGGTTTGAAAATGGGAAGGAGAAGGTAGGGGGCGGGGGTGTAGAAGGCTCTGGGGATGGGTTTGTTTTTCCCCAAGCAGAGTGGGAAGCTGTCTCTGGGCGTGAAGCTGGACGACGCGGAGGCAAGGGCCCCGGGCCGGCAGCAGAGGAAGAAGGTGAGGGAGGGGCACGACGTGCTCGCAGGTTTGGAAAGTTGGTAGTATCAGCTGGTGGAGCAGCTGGCGTCGAAGGCGCCGAGGCTGCCGGAGTGGAAGAACTGCGTGAGTTCGCTAGTGCTTTTTGATATGCAGAGCATTTGCGATAATTAGCTGGGTGAGCCTGACCGCAATTACAGCATTTGGGCGGTTCATTAGTCTTCTTTTGGCAGAGTCGGGTGAGATGGTCTCCGGCACACTTGACGCAACGCGGCAGACGGCCGCAGTTGCGGGAGCCGTGACCAAAACGCTGGCAATTAAAGCATTGTGTCATGCCAGATTCATTTCGGTAGGATTCTACATCCACTTTCATGTGCAGAAGGAATTTAATTTTGTAGACGTCGTAGACATTCGGTGTACAATGCAGTACAGCGACGAATAGAGGCCACTTGACGTCGGTCAGTTTTCCCTGTGCGTCTGGCACTTGCTGGTGCATAACAGCGACAGATTGCACAGTGAAGCCCAGCTCCTCCAGCGCTTCCTTAACGTCAGCGGGAGGGGTGGTGGGCTCAAGGTGCCTGACGACGACCTTCAAAACTTTGAAAGGGTCAAGATCATATGTGTGGTACTGAATGGCACGAGTCTTGAGATAATCGATCATGTATCGATAATCTGATGGGTGTTCAAACTCGTAACGGATATTACCTCTTTTATATTGGCAGGAAAAGGAACCCTTCAGGTGCCCCTTCAGTTCCCTGACGCGATCGAGGTAGTTGACCGTGTCGTGAACTATAATAGGTGGCACCTTGGGGGCCTTGACAGGAGTAGGAGCCGGCATATTGTCTGGAATGTCTTGATCAGCTGGTGTGACATCATCTAAACTTTCAAATCTGTTCGACGTTGGAACTGTGACCTCGTAGTCAGTCGCCATGTCGACCAGACTGGAGTCGGTCGCCGCATGGGAAGCGGAGGCGTCCTGAGGCGAAACAGGGTCCTGACGGTCGGTTGATTGCTTCTTCCTGTCAGGCGCCCTGGATTCAGCTGATTCAGAGTCGGTATGCGAAGGGGGATGCGCATGCTTACGTGAAGCATGCGAGTATGGAGCATCCCGCGCCTTCGTGGATTTCGTCGATTTTCGACGCGTTACAGGCGGTGCAGCGTCAGCGGAGCCGGGTGTAGGGGCGGCCAGGACGGCATCGTTGTCACCGTTAGGTATCCCGCCGGAGCCTGGCCCCACGCTACTCGGCCCTGGGCCGGATGAACCCAGCTCAACGCTGTCCTGCTGCATCTGATCGGTCGCCTGATTGACTTGTTCTGACGTAAACTGAATTGTAGGATCCGACAGCCGACGGTGGACTGATCGAGAGATAGGCAGACAAGACTCTGATGAATACGACAGCAATTCAGCGCATGACATGATATTCTTGCCAGACGAGGGAAACAAACCTCGAGAACCGGCTGAAGAACTGGCCATCGTGGCCTTTGACTCCGCCGCGAACGACGAAATCAACGCGCGCGACGACCAACACCAACGCAGAAAATAACCGCTCCGACTGAAAGACGACGCGGAAAAACGTAGAAAAAGAACGTTCGACTAACGCCGAATACTCAGAATCGCGCGGAAAACACACTAAACTATCGCGACGGCAGCAACACCAGTAGCAAGCGCTCCGCTCTAGTCAGCGTCTCCCCACACAGTGGCACCCGCCGCCAGCCGCCGCCGCACCTTTAGCAGCTCGCCCTGTTGCGGCCGCCGACCAATGGGGCGCGCGCGCAACCGGCCGCCGCACCCGAGCCCATAAAGCACCCCCACCCCGGCTGCGCCGGCATACGCTGAGCAGCAGCCGGTGCGAACGCACGCGTGTTAGGCTACGCTAGTTCCACCGACCGCGCTGACTGTGAAGCCTTAGGAACTTCGCTTGCGAGGAACACTGCGGGGGCATTTGGTGAATTCCAGTGCAGCCCCGAGTGAGAAGTGTCCCGGTTGTGTTCTTGTTAGGGCACAAACGGGCCTTGTAGGGCCAGCGGTTTCATTTAGAATCGTGCAAGGCGGCACCCTGAGCTTTTTAGCGTCAGCGGGAGCCGTTGGGCAAATTGTCGTTGTGTTTGGTGAGTTGGAGCGGCGCCTTGGGAGTCGCTGCAGTTATTACTGCCGCGACGCGAGGCGCGTCTTCTTGTTGCCGTGGGCTGTTCTGCCGCCCGGCTCGGGCGCCCCAGCTGCCGCGGGGTATCTCCCTGCTCCCCCGAGAAGTAGGGCATTTACGTGTCAGGGCCTGGAAGACGACCAGAACCGCCAGGAACTGCTCGCCGGCCAGTATACCCGCGCACGTCAGACGTTAGGGCTGAGTGTTGGCCGGAAACGTATAACGGTGTCAACAAAGGCCTCACTCAGCAATCCCTTGGCAGCCCTTGACTTTGCCGCCCCCACCCTGCGCATGGAGATGGAAGACTCGGTGGAGATCCATGTGGCGAGAGAAGGGACGAGTTTCACGATAGAAAGGAGGGACCGCAGGGGATTAGGCTCGATACTCAATTGCCCGCTAATTCAGAATGTCCTTCCACACCTCGACCCCGAAGAGGAGAAGAGGCTGATGGAGAGAGTTATTAGGACGGAAAAACGTAGGGAACGGAGGAGAGAGGAACAACGGAGGGAACAGACAAGACAAGACACAAAAATCAGTAGGGAAATAGAGAGGAAAGCAGAAAGGAAAATTCTCCCAAAGGCGACAGCAAAACTGCTCGTCAGGGAGAAAAGGAAACGCGCTAAGTCACCAAAGCGCAAAGCAGATGCGCCTGTGCTTCCTTCTCTAGCTTTCCAAACACAGACAGACATAGATAGGGCGGACACAGTTGCAGGGCAGGCCAAACCAGGCCCAAGCAACACACACGTGAGGGAACCGACTGCGACTGACGAGCCCTCCGCAGACGCACTAGCGACAGACGGGACTGCAAATGACGAACCAAAAGTAGGCACGACTGCGACAGACGCGCCTCCCGCTGACGCACTAGTGACAGACGAGACTGCAAATGACGAACCAAAAGCAGACACGTCCTCCCTAACACACAACACACATGACACACCGGCCCAAATACACAACACACACAACACTATACACGACACACCGGCCACGGACTCACCCCAGAGCCCAGAGCCGGCACACACAGGCACCAGCGCAGCAGCAGAGAATTCGCCCGCCACAGCCGAGGAACCGGAAGATAACGGGACCTTCGAACTGGCGCGGCGCACGGCCAAGGCCACGCCACCACCAACCGCGGCCGGCACTGCATGCGCCACACAAAATAAATTCGCCGCGCTCGATGAAGACGCACAAGCACAAGCACCACCACCACCGACAAAACAAAACGCACACACCCCAAAACACGAGAAACTGCCACCCATAGTAGCCACATTCCCTGACACATACAAAAAGATGTACGATCTTATCACCGCCGCCATAGGCGAAGAGCGCTTCCACGCAAAATCCGCCGGCGGAGATAAGATAAAAATTACACTAAAAACACTAGAAGACTACACCACCGTCAAGAACACACTAAAAACTCACAAAATAGCACACTACACCTACCCAACAGGCGCACAGAAGACCCTGAAAGTCGTTCTGAGAGGCTTTCCCACACGCACCGATCCCGTCGATATCAAAGAAGCCATAACGGCGAAAGGATACGACGTAAGATCGGTACGCAAACAGGGCTCAAACAACCGAGACCCGCTCTACTGTGCCACTCTAACCGACACTCCACAGCACCGGAAGCTGTTCCAGGAAACCCGACTAATGGGCCTTGGAATAACTACGGAACCACTGAAGCAGAGAGCAAGGGCACCTCAGTGCTTCAATTGCCAAATCATCGGGCATGTTAACTATCACTGCGATATGCCACCACGCTGCGTGAAGTGCGCTGGCAACCACGCGTCCAGGGAGTGTCGAATGACGCCCCAAGACAAGCCAAAATGCGCAAACTGCAGCGGCGCACACACAGCCAGTTACCAAGGCTGTCCTGCTCACAAGAGGGCCAAGGCCCGACAAACAGGGCAGATCACAAACAACAAAAACACTAACCAAGCACTAACACGAAACAATACAAACAAACCAACCAGCACCACTCAAAAAACGCATACAGAAGACACTAAAACAAAACCACGAAACAAAGAAAAAGAAGACAACACAAACACACAAACTTCCAGCCCAAGTACACGAATACAGGACGACACACGCTCTTACGCAAGAGCAGTATCACCCGCACAGACCCCCACAACAGAAAACACGAACCCAGCAGCAGCAACAACAACACAAACAAGCAACACACCCATACACCACTTCTCCCAAGCCCTGACGGAAGTCATCAAGCTCATGGACAAGCTGATGCAGACCATGACAAACAAATTTGATCAGCTCTCCGCCGACATCTCATCGGCAGTTAGGCCCTCGCAGTCCACTGCGACAACAAGCGCTACAACACCGCAACATGGCTAGGCCAGCAATTCAGGGTTTCAAACTATGCACGTTTAACGCCATGAGCCTCTTCCCTCAGGGTCTAGAATTTAGACAATTCCTGGCGGAAGAAGAGATAGACATATGCATGGTGCAGGAGACCAACCTGAAACCGGGAATCAGAGTTTCTGCACCAAACTACCTCTGCTACAGACGAGACCGACCAACTGCAGGGGGCGGGGTAGCAATCTACATAAAAAGGGGGATTCCGCACCACCAGATTCACACACCAGAAATGACGCAGTTGGAAACAGTAGCATTAGAGGTACAGACATCCACAGGACCGGTAACTGTGGTGTCAGCATATCGACAACCCAAAAACCACAGGTTAGTTGAAGACGACATCGTCAAATTAGGACAAATTGGAGGCAAGCTGATACTTGGAGGAGACCTTAACTCCAAGCACTCCGACTGGAATTCCAGGAGGACAAACCAAGCCGGCCGACAATTAAAAAGCATTGCGCGCATCCACCACATGCACGTGTGGGCCCCCGAGGAGCCCACACACTTTCCTAGAAACGGAAACAACCCGGACGTAATCGATGTAGCAATCACCAAAGGTCTCACAGGGTTTGTGACGGCGCATTCGCTGAATAGAATGTCGTCCGATCACAACCCTGTCACATTCGAGATTGACATGGGCGGCTGGTTACCGCGCAACCAGCATACAACCTCGTACAAACGCATCGACTGGGAAAGATTCAAAACACAAGTCATGGAAGAACTCACCAACACCCCGCTCCCGACAGAGGACACAGAACAAACGCTGAGTACCTTCACAGACGCGGTCCTGCAAGCAGCACAGGGCGCAACACCTGAACTACCTCCGCCCCCTCCCCACACACAGCGACTGCCACCCCAGCTGCTTGCCCAGATTAGGCACAAAAACAGGACCGCGAAGGAATGGAAACTTACGCGAAATCCGGACACCAGGAAGCTGCTTAATAGGCTACAGAGAGAACTTAAGGTGGCGCTCACTGAGCACAGAAACCAGCAATGGTCAAACCGCCTTACAGCTCTCAAAGTGCAGGATAACAGCCTCTGGCAAGCCACCAAGCAGTTCACTAAAAGACGCGCAAGAATGCCGCCTCTGCACGGCGAGAGAGGACTAGTGTTCAGCGCCCAAGATAAAGCCAACGCACTCGCCGACGTCTTTGAGAAACAGTTCACACCAGCAGAGGCGCAGGATCACGAACATGAAAGAATGGTCCGCAGACAACTAACCGCATTTCTGGCAGCGGATGACGACGTCGATGACGATGCACCTGCCTTCTCCACGGAGGAGGTAGCGAAAGCCATCAAAACGCTGCCCAACAAGAAAGCCCCAGGACACGATCTCCTCACCAATGAACTGCTTAAGCACCTGCCCCAGCTAGCGATAGAAAAATTGACAGAAACGTTCAACGAAATCACGCGATCACAAAAATTCCCGAAACAGTGGAAACACGCGGAAGTGGTCGCGATCGCTAAGCCTGGAAAAGACCCCATCTTTCCCCAGCACCATCGCCCCATAAGCCTACTCCCAACACTGAGTAAGCTGTACGAGCGCCTCATCTTAGTGCACATAGACAGGCACATAAGAAGAGAGAACATGCTCCCCAAATTCCAGTTCGGATTTCGCAACCAACACTCAGCACCCCAACAACTCATGCGAGTGGTCGAAGCCGCAACAGAAGCCTTTAACCGGAAAGGCTACTGTGGACTAGTGCTGCTAGACGTAGCCAAGGCCTTCGACAGTGTGTGGCACACTGGACTACTGTACAAATTGTACACCTTAGGATTCCCCGGCCATGTCGTTAAGCTCCTGAAGAGCTACCTAGCCAACCGCACATTTTGCGTCAAAGTGGACACTGCGAGGTCCTCAAAGCGCACCATCAAAGCTGGAGTACCACAGGGATCGGTGTTAGGCCCAATACTGTACAACCTGTACACGGCCGACACACCGTCTGCCCCACAGACTCAGACAGCCCAATACGCCGACGACACGGCATTCTTCGCCGTTAGTACAAATAGGGGGATAGTGACGACAAGACTCCAAAACCTACTACACCAGACGGAAGCCTGGGCCAGGAAATGGCGGATTACAATAAATGGGGAGAAAACACAAGCGATAATGCTCACCCAAAGGAAAGGCAAACGCAACCCTGCCCACCGCCATCGACAAAACAGACAACTAAGACTACACAGACGCGACATTCCATGGAGGGCCACGGCCAAATACCTGGGTGTCACCCTTGACAAAAGACTGACATGGCGCGCACATATCGACGACATCAGAAGGAAGGCCAGCGCCAGACTTAACGACATTTACCCCATACTAAATACTGAAAGCAGCCTGGCGGCAACTACAGGAGTGAGGCTGTACTGTACGCTTGTCCGCCCCATCATCGAATATGCCTGTCCAGTCTGGGGCTATGCAGCCAAAACGCACCTGCAAAGGCTGCAGAGAGTCCAGAATCGGGCACTCAGACGGGCAATTCATGTCAGGACGCGCTTCCCCACTGCCGACACCCACGAGGCAACGGAAGTAAAGATGCTGAAAGACAGGTTCAGAGAACTCGCGGTAGCATTCTACCAAACTGCGAGCCAATCTGAAAACCAGCTAATTAAACACTTAGGCAATTACAACACCTACAACCTCAAATACAGGAGGCCAAAATGCATCCTAAATTAAACACAAAATAATTACCATAAACACAAAATAGTGGTTCAGAAAAACTAGCATAAAAAGCAAGGACAAAACTAAAAGTAAGGTGCATTCTACATGCAAAATTTAACGTACAGGCTTGGAAGAAATGTCAAAGGACAAAGAACCTCCACCACAAGACTACTCAACGTCCGAGTACGTCATATATGCGAGAGAGAGCTGCGCCGGCACGCACTCCGCTGCTCGACTCGCTGCCGCTCGCACCGGTCGTTTTCGTTTCCGTTTCGTGTGCACCGTCGCTAGCCCATCGCCATGTCCGGACGCGGAAAGGGAGGCAAAGTCAAGGGCAAGTCAAAGTCCCGCTCAAGCAGGGCTGGGCTCCAGTTCCCGGTCGGCAGAATCCACCGCCTCCTGCGCAAGGGAAACTACGCAGAGCGCGTCGGCGCCGGGGCGCCCGTCTACCTCGCCGCCGTCATGGAGTACCTCGCGGCTGAGGTGCTCGAGCTGGCCGGAAACGCGGCCCGCGACAACAAGAAGACGCGCATCATCCCGCGCCACCTGCAGCTTGCCATCCGCAACGACGAGGAGCTCAACAAGCTCCTGTCGGGCGTCACCATCGCACAGGGTGGTGTCCTGCCCAACATCCAGGCCGTCCTGCTGCCAAAGAAGACCGAGAAGAAGGCCTAAAGGAGGCCAGGCAATCGCAGCGCCGCGTGCTCCCCTGCACGCAACGCGCTTTGCCGGCTCGGCCCACAACAATCGGCCCTTTTCAGGGCCACCACACACACCTACGTCCAAAGCAAAATTTCAGTCGTCCTCGCCGCACCTTGTTTTGTTTTAACTTTGCACTGTCACAGCACAGCCGCCGCCGGCGCACGTCCGCCATCTTGTCGTCCACACAGCCCGTGTGGCCCAACACACACACACACACACACACACACACACACACACACACACATTTTGCACGGTCGCAGTCGCCTTCCAAACCGACAACGGCAGCAATAATGACCATTGTTAAAGGGAGGCGTGTCGACACACCGCCCTCCACTCCCGCGCGCAACGGCCGTCGACACGAACGAAACAGCTGATCCGGCCGCCTATGCCCACACGCCTTGCCTCGGAAACCCCAACGCCGCCGCAAACAAACACACAGAGACAAACCACGCAAGCAAATAATCACCGCCTCTCGCACAACAACACACAGCCCGCCATCTCCGTCGCGATCGATACAAAGACACACAATAACAAACACACAAACGAAGCAGCTCCACACACAGCCAGCCACATGACACGTTTCCTTTCCTTCTCCCCTCCCAGTCACATCACGTCGCTCAAACGGAAAGAAAGAAAGAAACAAACAAACAAACAACACAGCGCACACACGCAGCAACAACACAGACTCTTTCGCACTTTTCAACTTCCGAACAGTGTGGTGGCCCTGAAAAGGGCCGTTTTCTAGTCTCTCCCACCCACAAGCACGGCCGCGGGAAGGCCAGCGCCCGCTGCGACGCAGCCTAACCGCCGAAACCGTACAGGGTGCGCCCCTGCCTCTTCAGGGCGTACACCACGTCCATGGCCGTCACAGTCTTGCGCTTGGCGTGCTCAGTGTACGTCACCGCGTCGCGGATCACGTTCTCCAGGAACACCTTCAGCACCCCGCGGGTCTCCTCGTAGATCAGACCAGAGATGCGCTTCACGCCGCCCCTGCGAGCCAGGCGGCGGATGGCGGGCTTCGTGATGCCCTGGATGTTGTCGCGCAACACCTTGCGGTGCCGCTTGGCGCCACCCTTGCCGAGCCCCTTTCCTCCCTTGCCGCGGCCTGTCATCCTTCCTTCCTCGGGCAAAGCAAAACGTGCACAAACAGCAGCTGCAGCGGCTGGCGAGTCGGCTACGGTCTGCGCCCAGCGCGCCCGCCGCCCCCCTATATAGACTCTGGCCCGCCCTCCCCCCACCACGCGCAACCGAGGGCATATAAGCGCAGCACGGAGGCGCGCGGGCCCGTTGTCAAGGCAGCACCGGACGCCGCGCCGCACCTAACCTCCACGCACGCCGCTCCGCTACCGCTACCGCTACCGCCATGGCCCGCACAAAGCAAACGGCCCGCAAGTCCACCGGCGGAAAGGCGCCGCGCAAACAGCTCGCCACCAAGGCGGCGAGGAAGAGCGCGCCCGCCACCGGAGGCGTCAAGAAGCCCCACCGCTACAGGCCGGGCACCGTCGCCCTGCGAGAAATCAGGCGCTACCAGAAGAGCACAGAGCTGCTCATCCGCAAGCTGCCATTCCAGCGCCTAGTGCGCGAGATCGCCCAGGACTTCAAGACCGACCTGCGCTTCCAGAGCTCCGCAGTCATGGCCCTGCAGGAGGCCAGCGAGGCCTACCTCGTCGGCCTCTTCGAAGACACCAACCTGTGCGCAATCCACGCCAAGCGCGTCACCATCATGCCCAAGGACATCCAGCTCGCGCGCCGCATCCGCGGCGAGCGCGCCTAAACCGCGCCGCGGCACCGCACCGCACAAACAAAAACGGCCCTTTTCAGGGCCACTAACATCTCTCCGTCGCGAGCAAACTTTGTCGGTCGCCTGCCTCTCGCCCCGCAACCCAAAAACAAAAACCACCACTTCCCGTCCGTCCGCCACACCCGCTCACTCTGCCTGCCTGCTAGCAGCGCGCAACAATCACACATCATCCCTCCCCGGCGCTCAAAGCGCACAATACCCAACGGCCGACGTCACACCGCACGGGTGGCTGGCCGGCCGCCGCTTTCGTTTCGAAAACAAAACAACCCGCACTCCACTCCGACGGCCAACGGCCAGGCAGGCGCGCTCGCTCGCTCTACACGCCACCGAAATCCCCGCCGACTCCTTCCGCATCTCAACGTGCCCCCCGTTGCAAAACATAACACACACACACACACACACACACACACACACACACACACACACAAAGGAACAAAACAAAACAAAGACCAGACACGACTCGACAAGACAGACATCCGAGAAGAACGAACGCAGGCAAGCCAACCAACGTATTCAAACAAAACAACGTGACAGAAAACCAACCGTCGGCCGCCGCCACAAACACGGCGACAATCAACCACGACAACAACAACAACAACAACAACAACAACACCGCTTACCGCTACCGCCGCCCACACCCGCCACCGACCCCCGCAATCCAACCACCACGGCACGCAAACAGCATCCCCACGGGCATACAGAAACGCCAGACAGACACCCACACCAAACGCAACACGACAATCAAAACCTTCCCCGACGTGCTTTGATGGCCCTGAGAAGGGCCGTTTTGGGCCGCGCGTCTCTTGCGCGCCACTAGACGACGACGGGGGGTGGGGACGACGGAGTCAAGCGCCAAACCCTTCCTTTCCCATCTCTTTCTCCTCTACTCTACTTCTTCTTCTTGGGCGAAGCCTTCGCCTTAGACGGCGTCGTCGCCTTCTTCGGGCGCGGCGCCTTCGGCTTCTTCGTCGGAACCTTGGCGGCCTTCTTCGCCTTCGACGGCGACTTGGCCTTGGCCGGCTTGGCCGCAGCCGCCTTCTTCGCACCCGCGGGAGCGGCCGACGCCGCAGACGCCTTCTTGGCGGCGCCCGCCTTCCGACCGGTCGCCGCCTTCACGCCACCAGCCTTCTTTGCGCCGGCCGCACGGGCGCCCTTCTTCTCCTTGCTGGCCGGAGCGGCGCGCTTCTTCTTGGCACCGCCGGCACGAGCCTTGCCGCCCTCGGCCGCCCCCCCGCCGCCGGCGCCGGCAAGCTTGAACGAGCCGGACGCGCCCTTCCCCTTCGTCTGCACCAGCTCGCCCGCCACGACGGCCGACTTGAGGTACTTCTTGATAAACGGCGCCAGCTTCTCCGCGTCCAGCTTGTAGTGCGCGGCTATGTACTTCTTGATCGCCTGCAGCGACGACCCGCCGCGCTCCTTCAGACTCTTGATGGCGGCCGTCACCATCTCAGAGGTGCGCGGGTGCGCAGGCTTGGCGCGCGGCTTCTTCGCAGACGACGCAGACTTGGCCTTCTTCGTAGTGCCGGTGGCGGCGGGTGCCGCAGCAGTCTCGTTCGTAGCCGCCTGATCTGCCATTTCGACGACGCGCGTAACACACAGCGAGAGCGAGCGGGACGGCAGGCACGCAAGCACAGCACAGCAGCAGAGCAGAGAATCACAAGGCCCAGCCAGTGTCGCGGGCGGGCGCGGACGGCCGAGAGAGCGGCCGCCACTCTGCGCGCCGCCGCGCCGCGCCTCCCGCGCTTGCTACCGCCCAACGTCCGACAGCCTGTGCGGAGCAGCCCCAAACCTGCGCCACAACCGCCCGCGCCTTTCAAACCACCGAGGATGGGGCTACACACAGCCACACCACAGTCGCCAACCAGTCGCCACGGCAGCGCCGCAAACCACGGCCAAACTGCAGCTACCGCGCGCTACAGCCTGGGTCGGCCCGCCGAGAATCGCCGCCCCCGCCCAAATGCCGCCCCCACAGCCCCAGCCGACGACCCGCCACAATGGCCAAACCTTCGGCAAAACTCCCACACCGTCGCCGCGGCAGCCCGGCCAGCGCGGCCGGCGCCACAGCCACACAAGCCGAGGCGTGCGGCGATGACGGCCGTGCAAACGCGCCTCCGCCGCCCCATCGCCTTCCGTCGCCCTCCCGCCGTTTCCCGATCGGCCCGCAGCCGTCGGGCCACATCGCGCGCCGTCCTCCTCCTCTCGCCCGCCAACATTCACAGCCGTTTCTCAACAATTGCCCGCCGCAAACGGACGCCGCCTGCGCAACAGGCGCCGCCGCCCCTCGCCGCTTCCGACCCAACCCCTCGACCGAGGCAAACCGCAATCCGAATCTACAGACCAACCCAATCTGCCGTCAAGCACACACGACAGCCGACCTTACACGTTACGCGTTACACATTACGTTTACACGTCTACGTTAGGTTAGGTTAGGTGGACGTGGGTTAGGTTAAGGGGACTTGGGTTAGGTTAAGCGTCAAACTTAGGTTAAGCATTCAAACACGTCAGGCGTCAGAGGTTAGGTTAGGTTGGGTTAGGTTAGGTTAGGTTAGGTTAGGTTAGGTTAGGTTAGGTTACACGTTAGGTTAAGGGGTCAGTGCTAGGTTAAGAAGCGTCAAACGTAGGTTAAAAAAGCGTTCAAACGTGAGGCGTGAGCCGGACAGCTTACCTTACGTAGACGTTAGGGGCTCACAGGCTGAGCTCACCTCGCCACACCACAGGTTAGGTTCGGTTCGGTTCGGTTCGGTTCGCTCGGCTCAGCGTAAAGCGCCGAGGTCAGGGTTACGTTCGTTCACCTTCGGGCGCCACACTTTCGGTTGAAAGGTCGCGACGGGACGACGTCGGCAGGCACGCCGCAAACGAACAAAAACGTACAGACGACGTCGGAAACCGCCGACAGACGGGGGAGCAGCACGACCACGACCAGACACCGAGCGCGAACGAGACACACGCGAACCACCCCCACCGGCCAAAGGGCACCACACAACAACCCAGAGCACCACGTGTCGACACCAGAGCAACCCGCCGCTCACGCGACATGGCTGGCACCGAAGGGCAACCGCCCGCAACTGCGCTTTCCGCGCCGGCCCGGATGCACGTCGTGCTACAACAACACCACTACCGTACACAGCCGCTGTTCACAACATCACTATCAATGGCGCGCCCGCGGCTCGCCGCCGTCGCAGTCGCAGCCCCAACGCCAGCACTTTTGCACCACCATTCACACGCACCGCAACACAGCTCGCCGACACAGCCGAACAAAACAAACACCACACAACAACAGCAACAGCAACAACGCCGCCGCCTCTACTTGTGCCGGCGACCCACCCCGCCGATGGCGCACCTTTCGCCAGCCGGCAATCGACACACACGCACCCACCCACCGGGGCCCAGTGCAAAAAAAAAAAAAAAAAAAAACACACAAAAACAAAAAAACCAAACAACACAAACGACACGGGAAGCGCACACCGCCACTTCGCGCGCACGCCACCAACCAGTCGTCGTCTCAAAATAACAAACACAAACAAAATAAACTAACAACTAGGGCAACACAAAACAAAAACGCCTCGCACGAACCGCCCACAAAAAGGACAAGCACACGCACAGCCTCTGCTGACGACCACGACGCAGCGGCACGCTGCTCCTGTCCCGCGCCCCGCGCCCCACTCGATTCACAACTCACGCGACACCGTCAACGACGGGCTCGCTTCCCGCAACCTACCACCTTTCCGCCACGACGCACAGCCCCAGCCCCACCCGACGACGCCCGTGGCAACGACTGCACTTTCACCACCGCCTCCCCCTTCCCCCCCAAAACACACACACACACACAGCCAGCCAAAAACGCACTCGCGACCCACACATGCACGTGCATCGGCACACGCCAACCAGTCAACGTCGACAACCACACGCAAGGCTCGAAACGAAACCGGCGTCCTTCCACGTTGCCATCAAGCTACGCGACACAAGACACAAGGAACCAACACAACAGCCGGCCCCACTAATTCCCACTCTCACGCCGCAAAAAGCACACCGAAACCGCCAAACGCACGCACATTCCCCTTCGCACTGACACCACCGACCGGCTCGCTACCACACACCTCTCGGCAGCCGTTTCACGCCAATTCGCCACACCGCCCACACAGTCGACAAGCGCCCGCCCTGTACGGCACACGCAACGACGCAGCGCAGCAAAGGGCGCCCGCAACACATACCTCTCCGCCGCCCGACGCGCCAACCGCCACACCACACCGCCAGCCACTCGCAAATTGTGCACTGCCACCAGCCACACGTCCAACACGCCGCGCCGCCTCCGGCCACCCGCCAGGGGGCGCTCACGTCCGCGACAACAGCGCGGCCCGCCGGGCCGGGCCGGGCTGAACCGAACCGAGCCGCCGCTGCTCTGCACTCGGCACGGCCACACCCTGCTGCAGACCGGGCTCGTCCCTCTGTACGCGTCTGCCTGCGCATCAACACAACACGACCTTTTTTTTTTTTTTTTCTCTCTACCGCCATCCCTCCTTCTCGCGTTTTACTCGTTGTTGCAGCAGCGGCGCACACCTACACATCCACAGCCCCAGCCGAGCCGGCCTCACCTCAGGGCCCGCCGCCAGCGTCTCCTCCTCGGGCACAGGTGCGGTGCTGTGGCCGCCCATCCAACCGCATTGCTGGCCGTCCAGCCACCAGGCGTTCCCACTGCCGCGAGCCACGCCGCGCACCGACCCTGCTGCAGAAAACGAAGCATAGCCAGAGACCGACCGATACACAAAGCAAGCCGTCGCCTCGCCTCTTGTCCTTCCTGCCTTCCTTCCGCCCCCGCCCTTCTCACACCACCGCCTCTCCACTTTCGCCCCCCCCCCCCTCCTTTTTTTTTTTTTTTTTTTTTTGTTTTCTTCTTTCTTTCTTTCTTTCTTTCTTTCTTTGGCCCTCTCTCCTTCCCGCCATGGCGGTTACGGCACCGCCTGCAGCGGCAGATTTTTTGCGCCCACACGCCTACTCCTACCACCATTAACCTTGCCCTGCCCTGCCCATCAACGTCGCAGTCGAACCGACGCTTGCCAACACACTGCCCACGTTCCTTTCTCTTTTCGGCCTACGCCCATTACGCGCCGCCGCCACAGCACCTTCCCTTCCCACAACACACCGACGTCATCACACGCACCCAAAACAGGGGCCACGACCGTGTTCCTCGCCCACTCCCATCCCGCACGGTACGCACATTCCCAACTACTACCGCGCACCCTCCCTTTCCAATCTGTGTGTCTCTGTGTCTGTGTCCTGTCCGCGCGTGACGCCTCTCAACATCCGCCGTCCCCCGTCCCGTTTTCGCCCCCATGCCGTCGTCGCGCCGCCTCCTCCCCGTCCACCGCCGCCCCTGTCCGCCCCGCACCACACCATACACCGCTGCTTGTCCCGGCCGTTGCCACCAAAGGCGCCGACCGCAAACGCGCCACGCCGCAGCCCCCGTGCGTCTCGCGCTCGCTTGCATCTCCGTGCCGACGCTGCCTCTCTTCCCACTCGCACTCGACCTCGACAACACAGTCTTTGGCTCCGCCACTGCGTGTTCCGGTGGTACGCACGCTGCAACACGTATGTATTCATTACCAGAGCGATGGCGAGGCATGACAGCATCTCTGTCTGACCAGAGAGTTCTTTATCGCTGCTAGTCGGCGCTTGGACCGCGCCAGACGACAGTAGTGGCACGCACCGGGTCGCCAGGAACAGTTGTTATATATATTGTAGCGCGAGTCGGGAGAGGTAGTAGTCGGTCGACAGTAGTAGCGGGTGGACGGTTGTACTGAGCGGGCGTCGGCGGCGTGCTCTGCTCGTCTCGCGACTCTGGTCACGGTTCGGGACGATGTATAGTATATTGTGTTATAATCAAAAAGGTGGTGTGACGCTGCATTGCGCAAATCTGATAACGTATGTTCATTGTACTTCTTTTGTTCAACAACAAAAGCCCCACTATTACTTTTTTTCTAAAGTAACTTTTGTCTCTTAACGAAAAACATTCACTTTTTAAAGACTACTTCCTATGGCATTTCCCTCCAAGGAGTGCAATTAATTACCAGCCAGCACTCATTCATTGCACACAGCTGTGTAAGGGGTATCTACAATTGAGGAGCGGATATAAATGCAATTTTTTTGTTTTTTTTTTGTGTGTGTGTTGTAACCTCCCAGCAAAATTTAAAATAATGGACAATGTTATTTACGGATGCTAATGGACATTGCGCTAATTGTAACCTCGCCCACAATGAGAGGTATTGAAAATGGCAACAAAAATGTGAAATTCGCAATCTGACTCAAATATAAAGTCTTCACACAACATTTACAAAAGTCCGTTCAGTGACAAGAAACTTCAATTAAACCGAAATATCGGTCTTTGGCCCTGTGCAAAACAATCAGAATTAAAGTCTTACCTCCGAATAAATGGATGTCACATTTCTGCTCTGGTTGTTGCGCAGCGCTTGGAGGAACTGCATTGCAAATAATAATATTCTCTTTTTTTGTGATTTTAGTGACATTTTTCTTCAAAGACGTGGAATGAAATGTGAAGTGCAACGAACTCTTTAGTTCAATAAAAAATTAAATGTTTGAAAAATGCTTTTGAAATAAAGATTATTATTGGGGAACTTGTTGGAGAATAATTACAATTTTTCATTATCTAATGATTATATTAATTAACAGTATACCTTATTCACCATCTTGACCAGTGTTGCCGACCGCCTACATCACACAACCGCACTCGGCTGCTACTACTGACCGACCGCTCTGCATGACGACTATTAGCGTACTGCACGCGACGACTACTGACAGAGTACAGCCCTCAACTACACAGAGCTACGGACTCGCAACGACTACTGACAGACTGACTGACTGAGAACCGCTCGCAACACTCGCGCAGTCCAGCGCAAACTCTCTGGTCACAGATGCTACAATGTCTCGCCATCGCTACTATGTTACATACGTGTTTCAGTGTCTTTTTCATTGGGGTAACGATCTTTGGCTCTTTTTATTCTGAATACAGGGCCAAAGGTCAACGCTGCTGCCCTTATACAATTTATCAGGTTTCATTATGTCTGTTGCAATGTTACATACGGTTCACTCTTTCATTAATATTATCGTTGGGTTTGTTTTGTAGGGACGTTAACATTCTGGCACATTTTTATTATCATCGGACTCTCTGCTATTTGTGCAGGGAGGTTATACCTGGGTCCATTTCCATTTCCATTTACATTTTAATATTGATAGACTTTTTGTTTTCTTTTTTGTTTCTTGTTGTTTTTTTTTTTTTTTTTTGTTTTGTTTTTCCCGCTCTCACCACCACCGCCGCATCACGCCTTCCGTTTTCTTGGTTTCTTTTCTGTTCTTCAACATCACCGCGCCCCATTTCCACACCACA
>NW_025725164.1:35000-40435 GCF_021461395.2 Schistocerca americana | reverse complement strand
ATGGCGCCTTAACCTAACCCCATGTTGCGCCTTAACCTAACCCATGTTGCGCCTTAACCTAACCCATGTTGCGCCTTTAACCTAACCTATGTTGCGCCTTAACCTAACCTATGTTGCGCCTTAACCTAACCTATGTTGCGCCTTAACCTAACCTATGTTGCGCCTTAACCTAACCTATGTTGCGCCTTAACCTAACCTATGTTGCGCCTTAACCTAACCTATGTTGCGCCTTAACCTAACCTATGTTGCGCCGTAACCTAACCTATGTTGCGCCGTAACCTAACCTATGTTGCGCCATAACCTAACCTATGTTGCGCCTTAACCTAACCTATGTTGCGCCTTAACCTAACCTATGTTGCGCCTTAACCTAACCTATGTTGCGCCGTAACCTAACCTATGTTGCGCCTTAACCTAACCTATGTTGCGCCTTAACCTAACCTATGTTGCGCCTTAACCTAACCTATGTTGCGCCTTAACCTAACCTATGTTGCGCCTTAACCTAACCTATGTTGCGCCTTAACCTAACCTATGTTGCGCCTTAACCTAACCTATGTTGCGCCTTAACCTAACCTATGTTGCGCCGTAACCTAACCTATGTTGCGCCTTAACCTAACCTATGTTGCGCCTTAACCTAACCTATGTTGCGCCGTAACCTAACCTATGTTGCGCCTTAACCTAACCTATGTTGCGCCTTAACCTAACCTATGTTGCGCCTTAACCTAACCTATGTTGCGCCTTAACCTAACCTATGTTGCGCCTTAACCTAACCTATGTTGCGCCTTAACCTAACCTATGTTGCGCCTTAACCCAACACACGTTGGGCCTTAACCCAACACACGTTGGGCCTTAACCCAACACACGTTGGGCCTTAACCCAACACACGTTGGGCCTTAACCCAACACACGTTGGGCCTTAACCCAACACACGTTGGGCCTTAACCCAACACACGTTGGGCCTTAACCCAACACACGTTGGGCCTTAACCCAACACACGTTGGGCCTTAACCCAACACACGTTGGGCCTTAACCCAACACACGTTGGGCCTTAACCCAACACACGTTGGGCCTTAACCCAACACACGTTGGCCTTAACCCAACACACGTTGGGCCTTAACCCCAACACACGTTGGGCCTTAACCTGCTCTGTAATTGTCATACGACGCGTTAAATTAGTGTAGTGTTGCCTAACTGCAACCCCCGCAATATAGTTTGCTACTCGCACTGCCCGGTCCCCAGAGTATCGCTTCATGTTAAACACCTTGCAGCTATACACTGTAATGCGGGATGGCGGCAGGACGTACATGCTCAATGCCCTTCGCAGTTGTTCATTGGCATTCGCATGGCGAAGCACAGCCTACGTTGTGGTACGGCTTGTGGCAACTGTCCGCTGATGTTGTACGTCCAAATCACACACTGTACCGCACATTGGTCCTCATGTACTGAATGATACATCGTGGTACATGTGTGACCGTACCACGACTGCGCCAACAACGGCGAACCATACGGTCCAAATATTGTGCACTCAGCTACGTGTCGTCTCCCTATAAGAGCTGGATTGCAGTATGGTATGCCGTGGATGGCGATCAGCATGAGCCGTCTGTTGATGTAGTGGCGCGTGTTGTCAGACGTAGTCGTCTCTTCTCACACACCGTGATAGCATGGTGCACTGCGTTCCACATCTGCGACATGCGACAGAGGCCGGTTGACAGTCGTTCGCGCAATGGACATCGCATACGTACGGGGGCCACCTTCCACGTGTTCGCGAAGCGTGCACATGTTGTTGCGTGTATGTGGGCAGACATAGTGTGTCGTGACACCTGACACAGGCATGCAACAATCGTTGAATTTGCAAATGGCGATGGACGTCTACGTTTGCTGGTGACGTTACGCAAATGAAGAACTGGTAAACCGTTGTGGTGCGGTTGTTCTCGCTAGAGGTGAATCAGTGATGGCGACGATCGGTTGAGCTACCAACCGGTTGTTTCAGCGATACCCACCATGCCCACGAACGTGAATGGCATGTGGGTGTGAAGCGATACGCGGCGGTGGCTGGGTGGGACCGTCCCCGGCCGGTGAGGGGGGGCCTTCCGGCGTGCTGGCCGCGCGGTGCGTGGGCGCACGCGCTACAGCCGGCTGGTGGGGGCGGCCAGTGGCAGGCGCGCCGGCCGACGGAGGCGGCAGGCGGCGCAGCTGCGCGCCGGCGCACCCTGCACGCGGCGCCGTGCGGCCAAAGTAGGTCCTCGCGGGCCCGGTGCGAAGCGCGGTGGACATCTGCAGTGTGCTGGTCCGATTGAGGACTGTGTGCGCTGAGGATGCGCCGCCGCCCGGCGCTCGGCGCCGCGACGCCGTCTGCTGCTCGGTCGCCTCTGCGGTTCTCGCAGGTGGATTGTATCGCAGCTGTGCGGACGTGTTGGCGCGTGCGCTGTGCTGGGAGAGTTCGCTTCGGCACCCAAGTGGGGCTTTTGTCCTTCTGTGGCGCTGGCGTTGGAGCTGCCGGCCACCGTAGGTGGCGCGTGTTGTCTCCCGCCGGCAATGCCACGACAGCACGCTCCCGGGCCTCTGTCGGCAGCGGCAAGCTCAGTTGGGAGCACGGGTGGTCGCACCTAAAGCGTCTACTCGCCAAACTCCGGGCGATTGCGCCTCTCTCGAACCCGACCAAGTACTTAGGACGGCGCTGCGCGCCGCCGGGACCTGAGAGGGTTTCGAGGTGTATTGTGCAGGGGAGCTCAGCCTCCTCCTGTTTGCAGAATAATTGAGCGGACGCTTGCGTGTTCGCGCGGGCCCCCGGGACACACTCCCGGGCGGCCGGCTGCTCAGCTCTAGTTGACGCAGCTCCCTGGTTGATCCTGCCAGTAGTCATATGCTTGTCTCAAAGATTAAGCCATGCATGTCTCAGTACAAGCCGCATTAAGGTGAAACCGCGAATGGCTCATTAAATCAGTTATGGTTCCTTAGATCGTACCCACGTTACTTGGATAACTGTGGTAATTCTAGAGCTAATACATGCAAACAGAGTCCCGACCAGAGATGGAAGGGACGCTTTTATTAGATCAAAACCAATCGGTCGGCTCGTCCGGTCCGTTTGCCTTGGTGACTCTGAATAACTTTGGGCTGATCGCACGGTCCTCGTACCGGCGACGCATCTTTCAAATGTCTGCCTTATCAACTGTCGATGGTAGGTTCTGCGCCTACCATGGTTGTAACGGGTAACGGGGAATCAGGGTTCGATTCCGGAGAGGGAGCCTGAGAAACGGCTACCACATCCAAGGAAGGCAGCAGGCGCGCAAATTACCCACTCCCGGCACGGGGAGGTAGTGACGAAAAATAACGATACGGGACTCATCCGAGGCCCCGTAATCGGAATGAGTACACTTTAAATCCTTTAACGAGTATCTATTGGAGGGCAAGTCTGGTGCCAGCAGCCGCGGTAATTCCAGCTCCAATAGCGTATATTAAAGTTGTTGCGGTTAAAAAGCTCGTAGTTGGATTTGTGTCCCACGCTGTTGGTTCACCGCCCGTCGGTGTTTAACTGGCATGTATCGTGGGACGTCCTGCCGGTGGGGCGAGCTGAAGGCGTGCGACGCGCCTCGTGCGTGCTCGTGCGTCCCGAGGCGGACCCCGTTGCAATCCTACCAGGGTGCTCTTGAGTGAGTGTCTCGGTGGGCCGGCACGTTTACTTTGAACAAATTAGAGTGCTTAAAGCAGGCAAGCCCGCCTGAATACTGTGTGCATGGAATAATGGAATAGGACCTCGGTTCTATTTTGTTGGTTTTCGGAACCCGAGGTAATGATTAATAGGGACAGGCGGGGGCATTCGTATTGCGACGTTAGAGGTGAAATTCTTGGATCGTCGCAAGACGAACAGAAGCGAAAGCATTTGCCAAGTATGTTTTCATTAATCAAGAACGAAAGTTAGAGGTTCGAAGGCGATCAGATACCGCCCTAGTTCTAACCATAAACGATGCCAGCCAGCGATCCGCCGCAGTTCCTCCGATGACTCGGCGGGCAGCCTCCGGGAAACCAAAGCTTTTGGGTTCCGGGGGAAGTATGGTTGCAAAGCTGAAACTTAAAGGAATTGACGGAAGGGCACCACCAGGAGTGGAGCCTGCGGCTTAATTTGACTCAACACGGGAAACCTCACCAGGCCCGGACACCGGAAGGATTGACAGATTGATAGCTCTTTCTTGATTCGGTGGGTGGTGGTGCATGGCCGTTCTTAGTTGGTGGAGCGATTTGTCTGGTTAATTCCGATAACGAACGAGACTCTAGCCTGCTAACTAGTCGCGTGACATCCTTCGTGCTGTCAGCGATTACTTTTCTTCTTAGAGGGACAGGCGGCTTCTAGCCGCACGAGATTGAGCAATAACAGGTCTGTGATGCCCTTAGATGTTCTGGGCCGCACGCGCGCTACACTGAAGGAATCAGCGTGTCTTCCTAGGCCGAAAGGTCGGGGTAACCCGCTGAACCTCCTTCGTGCTAGGGATTGGGGCTTGCAATTGTTCCCCATGAACGAGGAATTCCCAGTAAGCGCGAGTCATAAGCTCGCGTTGATTACGTCCCTGCCCTTTGTACACACCGCCCGTCGCTACTACCGATTGAATGATTTAGTGAGGTCTTCGGACTGGTACGCGGCATTGACTCTGTCGTTGCCGATGCTACCGGAAAGATGACCAAACTTGATCATTTAGAGGAAGTAAAAGTCGTAACAAGGTTTCCGTAGGTGAACCTGCGGAAGGATCATTACCGACTAGACTGCATGTCTTTCGATGTGCGTGTCGTGTCGCGCAACACGCTACCTGTACGGCTCGCAGTAGCCGTGCGCCGCGTGCGGAACCACGCGTGCTTCTCAAAACTAACGCCAATGTTGTGTGGTACGAGCGCTGAAGCGCTGGAGCGGCTGGCCTGCGGCACCTGGCGCCTGGCGCCGGTTTTGAATGACTTTCGCCCGACTGCCTGTCCGCTCCGGTGTGGAGCCGTACGACGCCCATCGGCCGTGAGGCCGTTGGACACAGAACGCTTGAACAGGGGCCGCCACACGCCTACGTCCCGCCTATGCAACTGTCTTGAAAGAGACAGTGTAAACTAAGAAAAGATCACCCAGGACGGTGGATCACTCGGCTCGTGGGTCGATGAAGAACGCAGCAAATTGCGCGTCGACATGTGAACTGCAGGACACATGAACATCGACGTTTCGAACGCACATTGCGGTCCATGGATTCCGTTCCCGGGCCACGTCTGGCTGAGGGTCGGCTACGTATACTGAAGCGCGCGGCGTTTGCCCCGCTTCGCAGACCTGGGAGCGTCGCGGCCGCCTGTGGGGCCGGCCGCGCCTCCTTAAACGTGCGATGCGCGCCCGTCGCCTGGCGGTTCGCATACCGGTACTTACTCGGTAGCGTGCACAGCCGGCTGGCGGTGTGGCGTGCGACACCTCGTACA
>NW_025725164.1:22500-30000 GCF_021461395.2 Schistocerca americana | reverse complement strand
CACTACGTCCGCCATGTCGAGCGCACCGCAAAACATACCGCCATCTGTAGGTCTCCCGCAACATGACCTCCTGCAACGACGATACCGTCATCTATGAGACGCCAAGCCGACTAAGACAGCGATGGGCCCACAGTGCCCTTCTTTCGACCCCACCCCAACGCCAGCGCCTCTGCCGCACGAAGTCGTGGACCGGCAATCACTCCACCTGCACCCGTTCGTGCCCCACCCCAACCGCCCAACTCGCAACTCCAGCGGATGAACGGCGGACTTTGCTCGCACTCGCAATGTGCAATCCACCCCTATAACGTGCGTTTCATGAAGAGTTATGTCCAATATGCGACATTCCCGCTGTCCATATACATGAGCTGCGAGCTGTACCACGTACGAGCTACAGACGCGATCGCGTTGCTCGCTGTACGAATGCAGATGCTCAGCGGCAGCTAGGAGGCGCTCCATCCATGTCGGTACCGGTGAGCGTTGCACTCGCAGTCGCAAAAACGTACGGCAAGTATATTACTCGGAAGAGTCAATGACAGTCCAAGCCCCCCTGCGTGGGAAGAGTCTTCCTAGGCCATGACCCACCGGAAGGGCGCAGCGTCCCCCACCCCAGACATGTGACGTCAGACTATCGGTATTGACGACTAGACTGATTCCTTATAATCATTTGCCATACACCGGTGGAAGCTGCCGAGACGAGTAACTACATAGCGGGCTCGCCGTGTCACTAATGTACAGAGATACAATAGTTTCGACTGGAACCGGATTAAACGTATACACGGCGCTGATTAGTAATAGATAGAGCCATCAGAATACAGATAATGTATAGACCTGTCCGTATACATGCTGAAAGACTCTGCTCACAATCACACGTCAGCCAGACACTCTTATCACGCACTACTCTCTGCCTGTAACAGGCACACAGACAATATGTAAGCACCAGCATGGAACAACACCCAGTGCATCCTCTCTGCCACATTAGACAATCCACACTATCATAACCAGACCGGGAGGTCCACTCGGAAAACAGAATATCCCACCCTTCCGACAACCACCATTGCTCAGCTAAGCCACCAACACCCACACATGTCCCAGACAGGGGTGCACCCAACATCACAATACTGCCTCCTGTCACACCACACAAACAATGGCAGGAATGAAAGACACAGGTCTGCCACAAGCATGGAATCAGAGCGCCGCCTGTTATGAGCCAAAGGTGCACCCTGACGTGGCAAATCAGATGATGCCGCAGTCATTTACTTACGATAATCACAATCAACAAACCGGGCCCCCCCCCCCCCAAGTGCCTTAACCTAACCCGTATTGTACCTTAACCTAACCCGTATTGTACCTTAACCTAACCCGTATTGTACCTTAACCTAACCCGTATTGTACCTTAACCTAACCCGTATTGTACCTTAACCTAACCCGTATTGTACCTTAACCTAACCCATATTGTACCTTAACCTAACCCATATTGTACCTTAACCTAACCCATATTGTACCTTAACCTAACCCATATTGTACCTTAACCTAACCCATATTGTACCTTAACCTAACCCATATTGTACCTTAACCTAACCCATATTGTACCTTAACCTAACCCATATTGTACCTTAACCTAACCCATATTGTACCTTAACCTAACCCATGTTGCGCCTTAACCTAACCCATGTTGCGCCTTAACCTAACCCATGTTGCGCCTTAACCTAACCCATGTTGCGCCTTAACCTAACCCATGTTGCGCCTTAACCTAACCCATGTTGCGCCTTAACCTAACCCATGTTGCGCCTTAACCTAACCCATGTTGCGCCTTAACCTAACCCATGTTGCGCCTTAACCTAACCCATGTTGCGCCTTAACCTAACCCATGTTGCGCCTTAACCTAACCCATGTTGCGCCTTAACCTAACCCATGTTGCGCCTTAACCTAACCTATGTTGCGCCTTAACCTAACCTATGTTGCGCCTTAACCTAACCTATGTTGCGCCTTAACCTAACCTATGTTGCGCCTTAACCTAACCTATGTTGCGCCTTAACCTAACCTATGTTGCGCCTTAACCTAACCTATGTTGCGCCTTAACCTAACCTATGTTGCGCCGTAACCTAACCTATGTTGCGCCGTAACCTAACCTATGTTGCGCCATAACCTAACCTATGTTGCGCCTTAACCTAACCTATGTTGCGCCTTAACCTAACCTATGTTGCGCCTTAACCTAACCTATGTTGCGCCGTAACCTAACCTATGTTGCGCCTTAACCTAACCTATGTTGCGCCTTAACCTAACCTATGTTGCGCCTTAACCTAACCTATGTTGCGCCTTAACCTAACCTATGTTGCGCCTTAACCTAACCTATGTTGCGCCTTAACCTAACCTATGTTGCGCCTTAACCTAACCTATGTTGCGCCTTAACCTAACCTATGTTGCGCCGTAACCTAACCTATGTTGCGCCTTAACCTAACCTATGTTGCGCCTTAACCTAACCTATGTTGCGCCGTAACCTAACCTATGTTGCGCCTTAACCTAACCTATGTTGCGCCTTAACCTAACCTATGTTGCGCCTTAACCTAACCTATGTTGCGCCTTAACCTAACCTATGTTGCGCCTTAACCTAACCTATGTTGCGCCTTAACCTAACCTATGTTGCGCCTTAACCCAACACACGTTGGGCCTTAACCCAACACACGTTGGGCCTTAACCCAACACACGTTGGGCCTTAACCCAACACACGTTGGGCCTTAACCCAACACACGTTGGGCCTTAACCCAACACACGTTGGGCCTTAACCCAACACACGTTGGGCCTTAACCCAACACACGTTGGGCCTTAACCCAACACACGTTGGGCCTTAACCCAACACACGTTGGGCCTTAACCCAACACACGTTGGGCCTTAACCCAACACACGTTGGGCCTTAACCCAACACACGTTGGGCCTTAACCCAACACACGTTGGGCCTTAACCCAACACACGTTGGGCCTTAACCCAACACACGTTGGGCCTTAACCCAACACACGTTGGGCCTTAACCCAACACACGTTGGGCCTTAACCCAACACACGTTGGGCCTTAACCCAACACACGTTGGGCCTTAACCCAACACACGTTGGGCCTTAACCCAACACACGTTGGGCCTTAACCCAACACACGTTGGGCCTTAACCCAACACACGTTGGGCCTTAACCCAACACACGTTGGGCCTTAACCTGCTCTGTAATTGTCATACGACGCGTTAAATTAGTGTAGTGTTGCCTAACTGCAACCCCCGCAATATAGTTTGCTACTCGCACTGCCCGGTCCCCAGAGTATCGCTTCATGTTAAACACCTTGCAGCTATACACTGTAATGCGGATGGCGGCAGGACGTACATGCTCAATGCCCTTCGCAGTTGTTCATTGGCATTCGCATGGCGAAGCACAGCCTACGTTGTGGTACGGCTTGTGGCAACTGTCCGCTGATGTTGTACGTCCAAATCACACACTGTACCGCACATTGGTCCTCATGTACTGAATGATACATCGTGGTACATGTGTGACCGTACCACGACTGCGCCAACAACGGCGAACCATACGGTCCAAATATTGTGCACTCAGCTACGTGTCGTCTCCCTATAAGAGCTGGATTGCAGTATGGTATGCCGTGGATGGCGATCAGCATGAGCCGTCTGTTGATGTAGTGGCGCGTGTTGTCAGACGTAGTCGTCTCTTCTCACACACCGTGATAGCATGGTGCACTGCGTTCCACATCTGCGACATGCGACAGAGGCCGGTTGACAGTCGTTCGCGCAATGGACATCGCATACGTACGGGGGCCACCTTCCACGTGTTCGCGAAGCGTGCACATGTTGTTGCGTGTATGTGGGCAGACATAGTGTGTCGTGACACCTGACACAGGCATGCAACAATCGTTGAATTTGCAAATGGCGATGGACGTCTACGTTTGCTGGTGACGTTACGCAAATGAAGAACTGGTAAACCGTTGTGGTGCGGTTGTTCTCGCTAGAGGTGAATCAGTGATGGCGACGATCGGTTGAGCTACCAACCGGTTGTTTCAGCGATACCCACCATGCCCACGAACGTGAATGGCATGTGGGTGTGAAGCGATACGCGGCGGTGGCTGGGTGGGACCGTCCCCGGCCGGTGAGGGGGGGCCTTCCGGCGTGCTGGCCGCGCGGTGCGTGGGCGCACGCGCTACAGCCGGCTGGTGGGGGCGGCCAGTGGCAGGCGCGCCGGCCGACGGAGGCGGCAGGCGGCGCAGCTGCGCGCCGGCGCACCCTGCACGCGGCGCCGTGCGGCCAAAGTAGGTCCTCGCGGGCCCGGTGCGAAGCGCGGTGGACATCTGCAGTGTGCTGGTCCGATTGAGGACTGTGTGCGCTGAGGATGCGCCGCCGCCCGGCGCTCGGCGCCGCGACGCCGTCTGCTGCTCGGTCGCCTCTGCGGTTCTCGCAGGTGGATTGTATCGCAGCTGTGCGGACGTGTTGGCGCGTGCGCTGTGCTGGGAGAGTTCGCTTCGGCACCCAAGTGGGGCTTTTGTCCTTCTGTGGCGCTGGCGTTGGAGCTGCCGGCCACCGTAGGTGGCGCGTGTTGTCTCCCGCCGGCAATGCCACGACAGCACGCTCCCGGGCCTCTGTCGGCAGCGGCAAGCTCAGTTGGGAGCACGGGTGGTCGCACCTAAAGCGTCTACTCGCCAAACTCCGGGCGATTGCGCCTCTCTCGAACCCGACCAAGTACTTAGGACGGCGCTGCGCGCCGCCGGGACCTGAGAGGGTTTCGAGGTGTATTGTGCAGGGGAGCTCAGCCTCCTCCTGTTTGCAGAATAATTGAGCGGACGCTTGCGTGTTCGCGCGGGCCCCCGGGACACACTCCCGGGCGGCCGGCTGCTCAGCTCTAGTTGACGCAGCTCCCTGGTTGATCCTGCCAGTAGTCATATGCTTGTCTCAAAGATTAAGCCATGCATGTCTCAGTACAAGCCGCATTAAGGTGAAACCGCGAATGGCTCATTAAATCAGTTATGGTTCCTTAGATCGTACCCACGTTACTTGGATAACTGTGGTAATTCTAGAGCTAATACATGCAAACAGAGTCCCGACCAGAGATGGAAGGGACGCTTTTATTAGATCAAAACCAATCGGTCGGCTCGTCCGGTCCGTTTGCCTTGGTGACTCTGAATAACTTTGGGCTGATCGCACGGTCCTCGTACCGGCGACGCATCTTTCAAATGTCTGCCTTATCAACTGTCGATGGTAGGTTCTGCGCCTACCATGGTTGTAACGGGTAACGGGGAATCAGGGTTCGATTCCGGAGAGGGAGCCTGAGAAACGGCTACCACATCCAAGGAAGGCAGCAGGCGCGCAAATTACCCACTCCCGGCACGGGGAGGTAGTGACGAAAAATAACGATACGGGACTCATCCGAGGCCCCGTAATCGGAATGAGTACACTTTAAATCCTTTAACGAGTATCTATTGGAGGGCAAGTCTGGTGCCAGCAGCCGCGGTAATTCCAGCTCCAATAGCGTATATTAAAGTTGTTGCGGTTAAAAAGCTCGTAGTTGGATTTGTGTCCCACGCTGTTGGTTCACCGCCCGTCGGTGTTTAACTGGCATGTATCGTGGGACGTCCTGCCGGTGGGGCGAGCTGAAGGCGTGCGACGCGCCTCGTGCGTGCTCGTGCGTCCCGAGGCGGACCCCGTTGCAATCCTACCAGGGTGCTCTTGAGTGAGTGTCTCGGTGGGCCGGCACGTTTACTTTGAACAAATTAGAGTGCTTAAAGCAGGCAAGCCCGCCTGAATACTGTGTGCATGGAATAATGGAATAGGACCTCGGTTCTATTTTGTTGGTTTTCGGAACCCGAGGTAATGATTAATAGGGACAGGCGGGGGCATTCGTATTGCGACGTTAGAGGTGAAATTCTTGGATCGTCGCAAGACGAACAGAAGCGAAAGCATTTGCCAAGTATGTTTTCATTAATCAAGAACGAAAGTTAGAGGTTCGAAGGCGATCAGATACCGCCCTAGTTCTAACCATAAACGATGCCAGCCAGCGATCCGCCGCAGTTCCTCCGATGACTCGGCGGGCAGCCTCCGGGAAACCAAAGCTTTTGGGTTCCGGGGGAAGTATGGTTGCAAAGCTGAAACTTAAAGGAATTGACGGAAGGGCACCACCAGGAGTGGAGCCTGCGGCTTAATTTGACTCAACACGGGAAACCTCACCAGGCCCGGACACCGGAAGGATTGACAGATTGATAGCTCTTTCTTGATTCGGTGGGTGGTGGTGCATGGCCGTTCTTAGTTGGTGGAGCGATTTGTCTGGTTAATTCCGATAACGAACGAGACTCTAGCCTGCTAACTAGTCGCGTGACATCCTTCGTGCTGTCAGCGATTACTTTTCTTCTTAGAGGGACAGGCGGCTTCTAGCCGCACGAGATTGAGCAATAACAGGTCTGTGATGCCCTTAGATGTTCTGGGCCGCACGCGCGCTACACTGAAGGAATCAGCGTGTCTTCCTAGGCCGAAAGGTCGGGGTAACCCGCTGAACCTCCTTCGTGCTAGGGATTGGGGCTTGCAATTGTTCCCCATGAACGAGGAATTCCCAGTAAGCGCGAGTCATAAGCTCGCGTTGATTACGTCCCTGCCCTTTGTACACACCGCCCGTCGCTACTACCGATTGAATGATTTAGTGAGGTCTTCGGACTGGTACGCGGCATTGACTCTGTCGTTGCCGATGCTACCGGAAAGATGACCAAACTTGATCATTTAGAGGAAGTAAAAGTCGTAACAAGGTTTCCGTAGGTGAACCTGCGGAAGGATCATTACCGACTAGACTGCGTGTCTTTCGATGTGCGTGTCGTGTCGCGCAACACGCTACCTGTACGGCTCGCAGTAGCCGTGCGCCGCGTGCGGAACCACGCGTGCTTCTCAAAACTAACGCCAATGTTGTGTGGTACGAGCGCTGAAGCGCTGGAGCGGCTGGCCTGCGGCACCTGGCGCCTGGCGCCGGTTTTGAATGACTTTCGCCCGACTGCCTGTCCGCTCCGGTGTGGAGCCGTACGACGCCCATCGGCCGTGAGGCCGTTGGACACAGAACGCTTGAACAGGGGCCGCCACACGCCTACGTCCCGCCTATGCAACTGTCTTGAAAGAGACAGTGTAAACTAAGAAAAGATCACCCAGGACGGTGGATCACTCGGCTCGTGGGTCGATGAAGAACGCAGCAAATTGCGCGTCGACATGTGAACTGCAGGACACATGAACATCGACGTTTCGAACGCACATTGCGGTCCATGGATTCCGTTCCCGGGCCACGTCTGGCTGAGGGTCGGCTACGTATACTGAAGCGCGCGGCGTTTGCCCCGCTTCGCAGACCTGGGAGCGTCGCGGCCGCCTGTGGGGCCGGCCGCGCCTCCTTAAACGTGCGATGCGCGCCCGTCGCCTGGCGGTTCGCATACCGGTACTTACTCGGTAGCGTGCACAGCCGGCTGGCGGTGTGGCGTGCGACACCTCGTACAA
>NW_025725164.1:10000-17500 GCF_021461395.2 Schistocerca americana | reverse complement strand
ACTACGTCCGCCATGTCGAGCGCACCGCAAAACATACCGCCATCTGTAGGTCTCCCGCAACATGACCTCCTGCAACGACGATACCGTCATCTATGAGACGCCAAGCCGACTAAGACAGCGATGGGCCCACAGTGCCCTTCTTTCGACCCCACCCCAACGCCAGCGCCTCTGCCGCACGAAGTCGTGGACCGGCAATCACTCCACCTGCACCCGTTCGTGCCCCACCCCAACCGCCCAACTCGCAACTCCAGCGGATGAACGGCGGACTTTGCTCGCACTCGCAATGTGCAATCCACCCCTATAACGTGCGTTTCATGAAGAGTTATGTCCAATATGCGACATTCCCGCTGTCCATATACATGAGCTGCGAGCTGTACCACGTACGAGCTACAGACGCGATCGCGTTGCTCGCTGTACGAATGCAGATGCTCAGCGGCAGCTAGGAGGCGCTCCATCCATGTCGGTACCGGTGAGCGTTGCACTCGCAGTCGCAAAAACGTACGGCAAGTATATTACTCGGAAGAGTCAATGACAGTCCAAGCCCCCCTGCGTGGGAAGAGTCTTCCTAGGCCATGACCCACCGGAAGGGCGCAGCGTCCCCCACCCCAGACATGTGACGTCAGACTATCGGTATTGACGACTAGACTGATTCCTTATAATCATTTGCCATACACCGGTGGAAGCTGCCGAGACGAGTAACTACATAGCGGGCTCGCCGTGTCACTAATGTACAGAGATACAATAGTTTCGACTGGAACCGGATTAAACGTATACACGGCGCTGATTAGTAATAGATAGAGCCATCAGAATACAGATAATGTATAGACCTGTCCGTATACATGCTGAAAGACTCTGCTCACAATCACACGTCAGCCAGACACTCTTATCACGCACTACTCTCTGCCTGTAACAGGCACACAGACAATATGTAAGCACCAGCATGGAACAACACCCAGTGCATCCTCTCTGCCACATTAGACAATCCACACTATCATAACCAGACCGGGAGGTCCACTCGGAAAACAGAATATCCCACCCTTCCGACAACCACCATTGCTCAGCTAAGCCACCAACACCCACACATGTCCCAGACAGGGGTGCACCCAACATCACAATACTGCCTCCTGTCACACCACACAAACAATGGCAGGAATGAAAGACACAGGTCTGCCACAAGCATGGAATCAGAGCGCCGCCTGTTATGAGCCAAAGGTGCACCCTGACGTGGCAAATCAGATGATGCCGCAGTCATTTACTTACGATAATCACAATCAACAAACCGGGCCCCCCCCCCCCCCCAAGTGCCTTAACCTAACCCGTATTGTACCTTAACCTAACCCGTATTGTACCTTAACCTAACCCGTATTGTACCTTAACCTAACCCGTATTGTACCTTAACCTAACCCGTATTGTACCTTAACCTAACCCGTATTGTACCTTAACCTAACCCGTATTGTACCTTAACCTAACCCGTATTGTACCTTAACCTAACCCATATTGTACCTTAACCTAACCCATATTGTACCTTAACCTAACCCATATTGTACCTTAACCTAACCCATATTGTACCTTAACCTAACCCATATTGTACCTTAACCTAACCCATATTGTACCTTAACCTAACCCATATTGTACCTTAACCTAACCCATGTTGCGCCTTAACCTAACCCATGTTGCGCCTTAACCTAACCCATGTTGCGCCTTAACCTAACCCATGTTGCGCCTTAACCTAACCCATGTTGCGCCTTAACCTAACCCATGTTGCGCCTTAACCTAACCCATGTTGCGCCTTAACCTAACCCATGTTGCGCCTTAACCTAACCCATGTTGCGCCTTAACCTAACCCATGTTGCGCCTTAACCTAACCCATGTTGCGCCTTAACCTAACCCATGTTGCGCCTTAACCTAACCTATGTTGCGCCTTAACCTAACCTATGTTGCGCCTTAACCTAACCTATGTTGCGCCTTAACCTAACCTATGTTGCGCCTTAACCTAACCTATGTTGCGCCTTAACCTAACCTATGTTGCGCCTTAACCTAACCTATGTTGCGCCTTAACCTAACCTATGTTGCGCCGTAACCTAACCTATGTTGCGCCGTAACCTAACCTATGTTGCGCCATAACCTAACCTATGTTGCGCCTTAACCTAACCTATGTTGCGCCTTAACCTAACCTATGTTGCGCCTTAACCTAACCTATGTTGCGCCGTAACCTAACCTATGTTGCGCCTTAACCTAACCTATGTTGCGCCTTAACCTAACCTATGTTGCGCCTTAACCTAACCTATGTTGCGCCTTAACCTAACCTATGTTGCGCCTTAACCTAACCTATGTTGCGCCTTAACCTAACCTATGTTGCGCCTTAACCTAACCTATGTTGCGCCTTAACCTAACCTATGTTGCGCCGTAACCTAACCTATGTTGCGCCTTAACCTAACCTATGTTGCGCCTTAACCTAACCTATGTTGCGCCGTAACCTAACCTATGTTGCGCCTTAACCTAACCTATGTTGCGCCTTAACCTAACCTATGTTGCGCCTTAACCTAACCTATGTTGCGCCTTAACCTAACCTATGTTGCGCCTTAACCTAACCTATGTTGCGCCTTAACCTAACCTATGTTGCGCCTTAACCCAACACACGTTGGGCCTTAACCCAACACACGTTGGGCCTTAACCCAACACACGTTGGGCCTTAACCCAACACACGTTGGGCCTTAACCCAACACACGTTGGGCCTTAACCCAACACACGTTGGGCCTTAACCCAACACACGTTGGGCCTTAACCCAACACACGTTGGGCCTTAACCCAACACACGTTGGGCCTTAACCCAACACACGTTGGGCCTTAACCCAACACACGTTGGGCCTTAACCCAACACACGTTGGGCCTTAACCCAACACACGTTGGGCCTTAACCCAACACACGTTGGGCCTTAACCCAACACACGTTGGGCCTTAACCCAACACACGTTGGGCCTTAACCCAACACACGTTGGGCCTTAACCCAACACACGTTGGGCCTTAACCCAACACACGTTGGGCCTTAACCCAACACACGTTGGGCCTTAACCCAACACACGTTGGGCCTTAACCCAACACACGTTGGGCCTTAACCTGCTCTGTAATTGTCATACGACGCGTTAAATTAGTGTAGTGTTGCCTAACTGCAACCCCCGCAATATAGTTTGCTACTCGCACTGCCCGGTCCCCAGAGTATCGCTTCATGTTAAACACCTTGCAGCTATACACTGTAATGCGGATGGCGGCAGGACGTACATGCTCAATGCCCTTCGCAGTTGTTCATTGGCATTCGCATGGCGAAGCACAGCCTACGTTGTGGTACGGCTTGTGGCAACTGTCCGCTGATGTTGTACGTCCAAATCACACACTGTACCGCACATTGGTCCTCATGTACTGAATGATACATCGTGGTACATGTGTGACCGTACCACGACTGCGCCAACAACGGCGAACCATACGGTCCAAATATTGTGCACTCAGCTACGTGTCGTCTCCCTATAAGAGCTGGATTGCAGTATGGTATGCCGTGGATGGCGATCAGCATGAGCCGTCTGTTGATGTAGTGGCGCGTGTTGTCAGACGTAGTCGTCTCTTCTCACACACCGTGATAGCATGGTGCACTGCGTTCCACATCTGCGACATGCGACAGAGGCCGGTTGACAGTCGTTCGCGCAATGGACATCGCATACGTACGGGGGCCACCTTCCACGTGTTCGCGAAGCGTGCACATGTTGTTGCGTGTATGTGGGCAGACATAGTGTGTCGTGACACCTGACACAGGCATGCAACAATCGTTGAATTTGCAAATGGCGATGGACGTCTACGTTTGCTGGTGACGTTACGCAAATGAAGAACTGGTAAACCGTTGTGGTGCGGTTGTTCTCGCTAGAGGTGAATCAGTGATGGCGACGATCGGTTGAGCTACCAACCGGTTGTTTCAGCGATACCCACCATGCCCACGAACGTGAATGGCATGTGGGTGTGAAGCGATACGCGGCGGTGGCTGGGTGGGACCGTCCCCGGCCGGTGAGGGGGGGCCTTCCGGCGTGCTGGCCGCGCGGTGCGTGGGCGCACGCGCTACAGCCGGCTGGTGGGGGCGGCCAGTGGCAGGCGCGCCGGCCGACGGAGGCGGCAGGCGGCGCAGCTGCGCGCCGGCGCACCCTGCACGCGGCGCCGTGCGGCCAAAGTAGGTCCTCGCGGGCCCGGTGCGAAGCGCGGTGGACATCTGCAGTGTGCTGGTCCGATTGAGGACTGTGTGCGCTGAGGATGCGCCGCCGCCCGGCGCTCGGCGCCGCGACGCCGTCTGCTGCTCGGTCGCCTCTGCGGTTCTCGCAGGTGGATTGTATCGCAGCTGTGCGGACGTGTTGGCGCGTGCGCTGTGCTGGGAGAGTTCGCTTCGGCACCCAAGTGGGGCTTTTGTCCTTCTGTGGCGCTGGCGTTGGAGCTGCCGGCCACCGTAGGTGGCGCGTGTTGTCTCCCGCCGGCAATGCCACGACAGCACGCTCCCGGGCCTCTGTCGGCAGCGGCAAGCTCAGTTGGGAGCACGGGTGGTCGCACCTAAAGCGTCTACTCGCCAAACTCCGGGCGATTGCGCCTCTCTCGAACCCGACCAAGTACTTAGGACGGCGCTGCGCGCCGCCGGGACCTGAGAGGGTTTCGAGGTGTATTGTGCAGGGGAGCTCAGCCTCCTCCTGTTTGCAGAATAATTGAGCGGACGCTTGCGTGTTCGCGCGGGCCCCCGGGACACACTCCCGGGCGGCCGGCTGCTCAGCTCTAGTTGACGCAGCTCCCTGGTTGATCCTGCCAGTAGTCATATGCTTGTCTCAAAGATTAAGCCATGCATGTCTCAGTACAAGCCGCATTAAGGTGAAACCGCGAATGGCTCATTAAATCAGTTATGGTTCCTTAGATCGTACCCACGTTACTTGGATAACTGTGGTAATTCTAGAGCTAATACATGCAAACAGAGTCCCGACCAGAGATGGAAGGGACGCTTTTATTAGATCAAAACCAATCGGTCGGCTCGTCCGGTCCGTTTGCCTTGGTGACTCTGAATAACTTTGGGCTGATCGCACGGTCCTCGTACCGGCGACGCATCTTTCAAATGTCTGCCTTATCAACTGTCGATGGTAGGTTCTGCGCCTACCATGGTTGTAACGGGTAACGGGGAATCAGGGTTCGATTCCGGAGAGGGAGCCTGAGAAACGGCTACCACATCCAAGGAAGGCAGCAGGCGCGCAAATTACCCACTCCCGGCACGGGGAGGTAGTGACGAAAAATAACGATACGGGACTCATCCGAGGCCCCGTAATCGGAATGAGTACACTTTAAATCCTTTAACGAGTATCTATTGGAGGGCAAGTCTGGTGCCAGCAGCCGCGGTAATTCCAGCTCCAATAGCGTATATTAAAGTTGTTGCGGTTAAAAAGCTCGTAGTTGGATTTGTGTCCCACGCTGTTGGTTCACCGCCCGTCGGTGTTTAACTGGCATGTATCGTGGGACGTCCTGCCGGTGGGGCGAGCTGAAGGCGTGCGACGCGCCTCGTGCGTGCTCGTGCGTCCCGAGGCGGACCCCGTTGCAGTCCTACCAGGGTGCTCTTGAGTGAGTGTCTCGGTGGGCCGGCACGTTTACTTTGAACAAATTAGAGTGCTTAAAGCAGGCAAGCCCGCCTGAATACTGTGTGCATGGAATAATGGAATAGGACCTCGGTTCTATTTTGTTGGTTTTCGGAACCCGAGGTAATGATTAATAGGGACAGGCGGGGGCATTCGTATTGCGACGTTAGAGGTGAAATTCTTGGATCGTCGCAAGACGAACAGAAGCGAAAGCATTTGCCAAGTATGTTTTCATTAATCAAGAACGAAAGTTAGAGGTTCGAAGGCGATCAGATACCGCCCTAGTTCTAACCATAAACGATGCCAGCCAGCGATCCGCCGCAGTTCCTCCGATGACTCGGCGGGCAGCCTCCGGGAAACCAAAGCTTTTGGGTTCCGGGGGAAGTATGGTTGCAAAGCTGAAACTTAAAGGAATTGACGGAAGGGCACCACCAGGAGTGGAGCCTGCGGCTTAATTTGACTCAACACGGGAAACCTCACCAGGCCCGGACACCGGAAGGATTGACAGATTGATAGCTCTTTCTTGATTCGGTGGGTGGTGGTGCATGGCCGTTCTTAGTTGGTGGAGCGATTTGTCTGGTTAATTCCGATAACGAACGAGACTCTAGCCTGCTAACTAGTCGCGTGACATCCTTCGTGCTGTCAGCGATTACTTTTCTTCTTAGAGGGACAGGCGGCTTCTAGCCGCACGAGATTGAGCAATAACAGGTCTGTGATGCCCTTAGATGTTCTGGGCCGCACGCGCGCTACACTGAAGGAATCAGCGTGTCTTCCTAGGCCGAAAGGTCGGGGTAACCCGCTGAACCTCCTTCGTGCTAGGGATTGGGGCTTGCAATTGTTCCCCATGAACGAGGAATTCCCAGTAAGCGCGAGTCATAAGCTCGCGTTGATTACGTCCCTGCCCTTTGTACACACCGCCCGTCGCTACTACCGATTGAATGATTTAGTGAGGTCTTCGGACTGGTACGCGGCATTGACTCTGTCGTTGCCGATGCTACCGGAAAGATGACCAAACTTGATCATTTAGAGGAAGTAAAAGTCGTAACAAGGTTTCCGTAGGTGAACCTGCGGAAGGATCATTACCGACTAGACTGCATGTCTTTCGATGTGCGTGTCGTGTCGCGCAACACGCTACCTGTACGGCTCGCAGTAGCCGTGCGCCGCGTGCGGAACCACGCGTGCTTCTCAAAACTAACGCCAATGTTGTGTGGTACGAGCGCTGAAGCGCTGGAGCGGCTGGCCTGCGGCACCTGGCGCCTGGCGCCGGTTTTGAATGACTTTCGCCCGACTGCCTGTCCGCTCCGGTGTGGAGCCGTACGACGCCCATCGGCCGTGAGGCCGTTGGACACAGAACGCTTGAACAGGGGCCGCCACACGCCTACGTCCCGCCTATGCAACTGTCTTGAAAGAGACAGTGTAAACTAAGAAAAGATCACCCAGGACGGTGGATCACTCGGCTCGTGGGTCGATGAAGAACGCAGCAAATTGCGCGTCGACATGTGAACTGCAGGACACATGAACATCGACGTTTCGAACGCACATTGCGGTCCATGGATTCCGTTCCCGGGCCACGTCTGGCTGAGGGTCGGCTACGTATACTGAAGCGCGCGGCGTTTGCCCCGCTTCGCAGACCTGGGAGCGTCGCGGCCGCCTGTGGGGCCGGCCGCGCCTCCTTAAACGTGCGATGCGCGCCCGTCGCCTGGCGGTTCGCATACCGGTACTTACTCGGTAGCGTGCACAGCCGGCTGGCGGTGTGGCGTGCGACACCTCGTACAACGACCTCAGAGCAGGCGAGACTACCCGCTGAATTTAAGCATATTACTAAGCGGAGGAAAAGAAACTAACAAGGATTCCCCCAGTAGC
>NW_025725164.1:0-5000 GCF_021461395.2 Schistocerca americana | reverse complement strand
CATCTATGAGACGCCAAGCCGACTAAGACAGCGATGGGCCCACAGTGCCCTTCTTTCGACCCCACCCCAACGCCAGCGCCTCTGCCGCACGAAGTCGTGGACCGGCAATCACTCCACCTGCACCCGTTCGTGCCCCACCCCAACCGCCCAACTCGCAACTCCAGCGGATGAACGGCGGACTTTGCTCGCACTCGCAATGTGCAATCCACCCCTATAACGTGCGTTTCATGAAGAGTTATGTCCAATATGCGACATTCCCGCTGTCCATATACATGAGCTGCGAGCTGTACCACGTACGAGCTACAGACGCGATCGCGTTGCTCGCTGTACGAATGCAGATGCTCAGCGGCAGCTAGGAGGCGCTCCATCCATGTCGGTACCGGTGAGCGTTGCACTCGCAGTCGCAAAAACGTACGGCAAGTATATTACTCGGAAGAGTCAATGACAGTCCAAGCCCCCCTGCGTGGGAAGAGTCTTCCTAGGCCATGACCCACCGGAAGGGCGCAGCGTCCCCCACCCCAGACATGTGACGTCAGACTATCGGTATTGACGACTAGACTGATTCCTTATAATCATTTGCCATACACCGGTGGAAGCTGCCGAGACGAGTAACTACATAGCGGGCTCGCCGTGTCACTAATGTACAGAGATACAATAGTTTCGACTGGAACCGGATTAAACGTATACACGGCGCTGATTAGTAATAGATAGAGCCATCAGAATACAGATAATGTATAGACCTGTCCGTATACATGCTGAAAGACTCTGCTCACAATCACACGTCAGCCAGACACTCTTATCACGCACTACTCTCTGCCTGTAACAGGCACACAGACAATATGTAAGCACCAGCATGGAACAACACCCAGTGCATCCTCTCTGCCACATTAGACAATCCACACTATCATAACCAGACCGGGAGGTCCACTCGGAAAACAGAATATCCCACCCTTCCGACAACCACCATTGCTCAGCTAAGCCACCAACACCCACACATGTCCCAGACAGGGGTGCACCCAACATCACAATACTGCCTCCTGTCACACCACACAAACAATGGCAGGAATGAAAGACACAGGTCTGCCACAAGCATGGAATCAGAGCGCCGCCTGTTATGAGCCAAAGGTGCACCCTGACGTGGCAAATCAGATGATGCCGCAGTCATTTACTTACGATAATCACAATCAACAAACCGGGCCCCCCCCCCCCCCAAGTGCCTTAACCTAACCCGTATTGTACCTTAACCTAACCCGTATTGTACCTTAACCTAACCCGTATTGTACCTTAACCTAACCCGTATTGTACCTTAACCTAACCCGTATTGTACCTTAACCTAACCCGTATTGTACCTTAACCTAACCCGTATTGTACCTTAACCTAACCCATATTGTACCTTAACCTAACCCATATTGTACCTTAACCTAACCCATATTGTACCTTAACCTAACCCATATTGTACCTTAACCTAACCCATATTGTACCTTAACCTAACCCATATTGTACCTTAACCTAACCCATATTGTACCTTAACCTAACCCATATTGTACCTTAACCTAACCCATGTTGCGCCTTAACCTAACCCATGTTGCGCCTTAACCTAACCCATGTTGCGCCTTAACCTAACCCATGTTGCGCCTTAACCTAACCCATGTTGCGCCTTAACCTAACCCATGTTGCGCCTTAACCTAACCCATGTTGCGCCTTAACCTAACCCATGTTGCGCCTTAACCTAACCCATGTTGCGCCTTAACCTAACCCATGTTGCGCCTTAACCTAACCCATGTTGCGCCTTAACCTAACCCATGTTGCGCCTTAACCTAACCCATGTTGCGCCTTAACCTAACCTATGTTGCGCCTTAACCTAACCTATGTTGCGCCTTAACCTAACCTATGTTGCGCCTTAACCTAACCTATGTTGCGCCTTAACCTAACCTATGTTGCGCCTTAACCTAACCTATGTTGCGCCTTAACCTAACCTATGTTGCGCCTTAACCTAACCTATGTTGCGCCGTAACCTAACCTATGTTGCGCCGTAACCTAACCTATGTTGCGCCGTAACCTAACCTATGTTGCGCCTTAACCTAACCTATGTTGCGCCTTAACCTAACCTATGTTGCGCCTTAACCTAACCTATGTTGCGCCGTAACCTAACCTATGTTGCGCCTTAACCTAACCTATGTTGCGCCTTAACCTAACCTATGTTGCGCCTTAACCTAACCTATGTTGCGCCTTAACCTAACCTATGTTGCGCCTTAACCTAACCTATGTTGCGCCTTAACCTAACCTATGTTGCGCCTTAACCTAACCTATGTTGCGCCTTAACCTAACCTATGTTGCGCCGTAACCTAACCTATGTTGCGCCTTAACCTAACCTATGTTGCGCCTTAACCTAACCTATGTTGCGCCGTAACCTAACCTATGTTGCGCCTTAACCTAACCTATGTTGCGCCTTAACCTAACCTATGTTGCGCCTTAACCTAACCTATGTTGCGCCTTAACCTAACCTATGTTGCGCCTTAACCTAACCTATGTTGCGCCTTAACCTAACCTATGTTGCGCCTTAACCCAACACACGTTGGGCCTTAACCCAACACACGTTGGGCCTTAACCCAACACACGTTGGGCCTTAACCCAACACACGTTGGGCCTTAACCCAACACACGTTGGGCCTTAACCCAACACACGTTGGGCCTTAACCCAACACACGTTGGGCCTTAACCCAACACACGTTGGGCCTTAACCCAACACACGTTGGGCCTTAACCCAACACACGTTGGGCCTTAACCCAACACACGTTGGGCCTTAACCCAACACACGTTGGGCCTTAACCCAACACACGTTGGGCCTTAACCCAACACACGTTGGGCCTTAACCCAACACACGTTGGGCCTTAACCCAACACACGTTGGGCCTTAACCCAACACACGTTGGGCCTTAACCCAACACACGTTGGGCCTTAACCCAACACACGTTGGGCCTTAACCCAACACACGTTGGGCCTTAACCCAACACACGTTGGGCCTTAACCCAACACACGTTGGGCCTTAACCTGCTCTGTAATTGTCATACGACGCGTTAAATTAGTGTAGTGTTGCCTAACTGCAACCCCCGCAATATAGTTTGCTACTCGCACTGCCCGGTCCCCAGAGTATCGCTTCATGTTAAACACCTTGCAGCTATACACTGTAATGCGGATGGCGGCAGGACGTACATGCTCAATGCCCTTCGCAGTTGTTCATTGGCATTCGCATGGCGAAGCACAGCCTACGTTGTGGTACGGCTTGTGGCAACTGTCCGCTGATGTTGTACGTCCAAATCACACACTGTACCGCACATTGGTCCTCATGTACTGAATGATACATCGTGGTACATGTGTGACCGTACCACGACTGCGCCAACAACGGCGAACCATACGGTCCAAATATTGTGCACTCAGCTACGTGTCGTCTCCCTATAAGAGCTGGATTGCAGTATGGTATGCCGTGGATGGCGATCAGCATGAGCCGTCTGTTGATGTAGTGGCGCGTGTTGTCAGACGTAGTCGTCTCTTCTCACACACCGTGATAGCATGGTGCACTGCGTTCCACATCTGCGACATGCGACAGAGGCCGGTTGACAGTCGTTCGCGCAATGGACATCGCATACGTACGGGGGCCACCTTCCACGTGTTCGCGAAGCGTGCACATGTTGTTGCGTGTATGTGGGCAGACATAGTGTGTCGTGACACCTGACACAGGCATGCAACAATCGTTGAATTTGCAAATGGCGATGGACGTCTACGTTTGCTGGTGACGTTACGCAAATGAAGAACTGGTAAACCGTTGTGGTGCGGTTGTTCTCGCTAGAGGTGAATCAGTGATGGCGACGATCGGTTGAGCTACCAACCGGTTGTTTCAGCGATACCCACCATGCCCACGAACGTGAATGGCATGTGGGTGTGAAGCGATACGCGGCGGTGGCTGGGTGGGACCGTCCCCGGCCGGTGAGGGGGGGCCTTCCGGCGTGCTGGCCGCGCGGTGCGTGGGCGCACGCGCTACAGCCGGCTGGTGGGGGCGGCCAGTGGCAGGCGCGCCGGCCGACGGAGGCGGCAGGCGGCGCAGCTGCGCGCCGGCGCACCCTGCACGCGGCGCCGTGCGGCCAAAGTAGGTCCTCGCGGGCCCGGTGCGAAGCGCGGTGGACATCTGCAGTGTGCTGGTCCGATTGAGGACTGTGTGCGCTGAGGATGCGCCGCCGCCCGGCGCTCGGCGCCGCGACGCCGTCTGCTGCTCGGTCGCCTCTGCGGTTCTCGCAGGTGGATTGTATCGCAGCTGTGCGGACGTGTTGGCGCGTGCGCTGTGCTGGGAGAGTTCGCTTCGGCACCCAAGTGGGGCTTTTGTCCTTCTGTGGCGCTGGCGTTGGAGCTGCCGGCCACCGTAGGTGGCGCGTGTTGTCTCCCGCCGGCAATGCCACGACAGCACGCTCCCGGGCCTCTGTCGGCAGCGGCAAGCTCAGTTGGGAGCACGGGTGGTCGCACCTAAAGCGTCTACTCGCCAAACTCCGGGCGATTGCGCCTCTCTCGAACCCGACCAAGTACTTAGGACGGCGCTGCGCGCCGCCGGGACCTGAGAGGGTTTCGAGGTGTATTGTGCAGGGGAGCTCAGCCTCCTCCTGTTTGCAGAATAATTGAGCGGACGCTTGCGTGTTCGCGCGGGCCCCCCGGGACACACTCCCGGGCGGCCGGCTGCTCAGCTCTAGTTGACGCAGCTCCCTGGTTGATCCTGCCAGTAGTCATATGCTTGTCTCAAAGATTAAGCCATGCATGTCTCAGTACAAGCCGCATTAAGGTGAAACCGCGAATGGCTCATTAAATCAGTTATGGTTCCTTAGATCGTACCCACGTTACTTGGATAACTGTGGTAATTCTAGAGCTAATACATGCAAACAGAGTCCCGACCAGAGATGGAAGGGACGCTTTTATTAGATCAAAACCAATCGGTCGGCTCGTCCGGTCCGTTTTGCCT
>NW_025725163.1:32500-35000 GCF_021461395.2 Schistocerca americana | reverse complement strand
CGTACCTTAACCTAACCTATGTCGTACCTTAACCTAACCTATGTCGTACCTTAACCTAACCTATGTCGTACCTTAACCTAACCTATGTCGTACCTTAACCTAACCTATGTCGTACCTTAACCTAACCTATGTCGTACCTTAACCTAACCTATGTCGTACCTTAACCTAACCTATGTCGTACCTTAACCTAACCTATGTCGTACCTTAACCTAACCTATGTCGTACCTTAACCTAACCTATGTCGTACCTTAACCTAACCTATGTCGTACCTTAACCTAACCTATGTCGTACCTTAACCTAACCTATGTCGTACCTTAACCTAACCTATGTCGTACCTTAACCTAACCTATGTCGTACCTTAACCTAACCTATGTCGTACCTTAACCTAACCTATGTCGTACCTTAACCTAACCTATGTCGTACCTTAACCTAACCTATGTCGTACCTTAACCTAACCTATGTCGTACCTTAACCTAACCTATGTCGTACCTTAACCTAACCTATGTCGTACCTTAACCTAACCTATGTCGTACCTTAACCTAACCTATGTCGTACCTTAACCTAACCTATGTCGTACCTTAACCTAACCTATGTCGTACCTTAACCTAACCTATGTCGTACCTTAACCTAACCTATGTCGTACCTTAACCTAACCTATGTCGTACCTTAACCTAACCTATGTCGTACCTTAACCTAACCTATGTCGTACCTTAACCTAACCTATGTCGTACCTTAACCTAACCTATGTCGTACCTTAACCTAACCTATGTCGTACCTTAACCTAACCTATGTCGTACCTTAACCTAACCTGTATTGCGCCTTAACCTAACCTGTATTGCGCCTTAACCTAACCTGTATTGCGCCTTAACGTAACCTGTATTGCGCCTTAACGTAACCTGTATTGCGCCTTAACGTAACCTGTATTGCGCCTTAACGTAACCTGTATTGCGCCTTAACGTAACCTGTATTGCGCCTTAACGTAACCTGTATTGCGCCTTAACGTAACCTGTATTGCGCCTTAACGTAACCTGTATTGCGCCTTAACGTAACCTGTATTGCGCCTTAACGTAACCTGTATTGCGCCTTAACGTAACCTGTATTGCGCCTTAACGTAACCTGTATTGCGCCTTAACGTAACCTGTATTGCGCCTTAACGTAACCTGTATTGCGCCTTAACGTAACCTGTATTGCGCCTTAACGTAACCTGTATTGCGCCTTAACGTAACCTGTATTGCGCCTTAACGTAACCTGTATTGCGCCTTAACGTAACCTGTATTGCGCCTTAACGTAACCTGTATTGCGCCTTAACGTAACCTGTATTGCGCCTTAACGTAACCTGTATTGCGCCTTAACGTAACCTGTATTGCGCCTTAACGTAACCTGCATTGCGCCTTAACGTAACCTGCATTGCGCCTTAACGTAACCTGTATTGCGCCTTAACGTAACCTGCATTGCGCCTTAACGTAACCTGCATTGCGCCTTAACGTAACCTGTATTGCGCCTTAACGTAACCTGTATTGCGCCTTAACGTAACCTGTATTGCGCCTTAACGTAACCTGTATTGCGCCTTAACGTAACCTGTATTGCGCCTTAACGTAACCTGTATTGCGCCTTAACGTAACCTGTATTGCGCCTTAACGTAACCTGTATTGCGCCTTAACGTAACCGATATTGCGCCTTAACGTAACCTATATTGCGCCGTAACGTAACCTATATTGCGCCGTAACGTAACCCACATTGCCCCTTAACGTAACCTATATTGCGCCGTAACGTAACCTATATTGCGCCGTAACGTAACCCACATTGCCCCTTAACGTAACCCACATTGCCCCTTAACGTAACCCACATTGCCCCTTAACGTAACCCAACACACGTTGGGCCTTAACCCAACACACGTTGGGCCTTAACCCAACACACGTTGGGCCGTAACCCAACACACGTTGGGCCTTAACCCAACACACGTTGGGCCTTAACCCAACACACGTTGGGCCTTAACCCAACACACGTTGGGCCTTAACCTGCTCTGTAATTGTCATACGACGCGTTAAATTAGTGTAGTGTTGCCTAACTGCAACCCCCGCAATATAGTTTGCTACTCGCACTGCCCGGTCCCCAGTGTATCGCTTCATGTTAAACACCTTGCAGCTATACACTGTAATGTGGATGGCAGCAGGACGTACATGCTCAATGCCCTTTGCAGTTGTTCATTGGCATTTGCAGTTGTTCATTGGCATTCGCATGGCGAAGCACTTAGCCTACGCTGTGGTACGGCCTGTGTCAACTGTCCGCTGATGTTGTACGTCCAAATCACACACTGTACTGCACATTGGTCCTCATGTACTGAATGATACATCGTGGTACATGTGACCGTACAACGACTGCGCCAACAACGGCGAACCATGCGGTCCAAATGTTGTGCACTCAGCTACGTGTCGTCTCCCTATAAGAGCTGGATTGCAGTGTGGTATGCCCTGGATGGCGATCAGCATGAGCCGTCTGT
>NW_025725163.1:17500-22500 GCF_021461395.2 Schistocerca americana | reverse complement strand
GCAGGAATGAAAGACACAGGTCTGCCACAAGCATGGAATGAGAGCGCCGCCTGTCATGAGCCAAAGGTGCATCCTGACGTGGCAAATCAGATGATGCCGCAGGCATCCACTTACTATAATCACAATCAACAAACCGGCCGCCCCGCCCCGCCCCCCATTAAACCTTTCCTTACAACAATGTGTACCTTAACCTAACCTATATCGTACCGTAACCTAACCTATATCGTACCGTAACCTAACCTATGTCGTACCGTAACCTAACCTATGTCGTACCGTAACCTAACCTATGTCGTACCGTAACCTAACCTATGTCGTACCGTAACCTAACCTATGTCGTACCGTAACCTAACCTATGTCGTACCGTAACCTAACCTATGTCGTACCGTAACCTAACCTATGTCGTACCGTAACCTAACCTATGTCGTACCGTAACCTAACCTATGTCGTACCGTAACCTAACCTATGTCGTACCGTAACCTAACCTATGTCGTACCGTAACCTAACCTATGTCGTACCGTAACCTAACCTATGTCGTACCGTAACCTAACCTATGTCGTACCGTAACCTAACCTATGTCGTACCTTAACCTAACCTATGTCGTACCTTAACCTACCCTATGTCGTACCTTAACCTAACCTATGTCGTACCTTAACCTAACCTATGTCGTACCTTAACCTAACCTATGTCGTACCTTAACCTAACCTATGTCGTACCTTAACCTAACCTATGTCGTACCTTAACCTAACCTATGTCGTACCTTAACCTAACCTATGTCGTACCTTAACCTAACCTATGTCGTACCTTAACCTAACCTATGTCGTACCTTAACCTAACCTATGTCGTACCTTAACCTAACCTATGTCGTACCTTAACCTAACCTATGTCGTACCTTAACCTAACCTATGTCGTACCTTAACCTAACCTATGTCGTACCTTAACCTAACCTATGTCGTACCTTAACCTAACCTATGTCGTACCTTAACCTAACCTATGTCGTACCTTAACCTAACCTATGTCGTACCTTAACCTAACCTATGTCGTACCTTAACCTAACCTATGTCGTACCTTAACCTAACCTATGTCGTACCTTAACCTAACCTATGTCGTACCTTAACCTAACCTATGTCGTACCTTAACCTAACCTATGTCGTACCTTAACCTAACCTATGTCGTACCTTAACCTAACCTATGTCGTACCTTAACCTAACCTATGTCGTACCTTAACCTAACCTATGTCGTACCTTAACCTAACCTATGTCGTACCTTAACCTAACCTATGTCGTACCTTAACCTAACCTATGTCGTACCTTAACCTAACCTATGTCGTACCTTAACCTAACCTATGTCGTACCTTAACCTAACCTATGTCGTACCTTAACCTAACCTATGTCGTACCTTAACCTAACCTATGTCGTACCTTAACCTAACCTATGTCGTACCTTAACCTAACCTATGTCGTACCTTAACCTAACCTGTATTGCGCCTTAACCTAACCTGTATTGCGCCTTAACCTAACCTGTATTGCGCCTTAACGTAACCTGTATTGCGCCTTAACGTAACCTGTATTGCGCCTTAACGTAACCTGTATTGCGCCTTAACGTAACCTGTATTGCGCCTTAACGTAACCTGTATTGCGCCTTAACGTAACCTGTATTGCGCCTTAACGTAACCTGTATTGCGCCTTAACGTAACCTGTATTGCGCCTTAACGTAACCTGTATTGCGCCTTAACGTAACCTGTATTGCGCCTTAACGTAACCTGTATTGCGCCTTAACGTAACCTGTATTGCGCCTTAACGTAACCTGTATTGCGCCTTAACGTAACCTGTATTGCGCCTTAACGTAACCTGTATTGCGCCTTAACGTAACCTGTATTGCGCCTTAACGTAACCTGTATTGCGCCTTAACGTAACCTGTATTGCGCCTTAACGTAACCTGTATTGCGCCTTAACGTAACCTGTATTGCGCCTTAACGTAACCTGTATTGCGCCTTAACGTAACCTGTATTGCGCCTTAACGTAACCTGTATTGCGCCTTAACGTAACCTGTATTGCGCCTTAACGTAACCTGCATTGCGCCTTAACGTAACCTGCATTGCGCCTTAACGTAACCTGTATTGCGCCTTAACGTAACCTGCATTGCGCCTTAACGTAACCTGCATTGCGCCTTAACGTAACCTGTATTGCGCCTTAACGTAACCTGTATTGCGCCTTAACGTAACCTGTATTGCGCCTTAACGTAACCTGTATTGCGCCTTAACGTAACCTGTATTGCGCCTTAACGTAACCTGTATTGCGCCTTAACGTAACCTGTATTGCGCCTTAACGTAACCTGTATTGCGCCTTAACGTAACCGATATTGCGCCTTAACGTAACCTATATTGCGCCGTAACGTAACCTATATTGCGCCGTAACGTAACCCACATTGCCCCTTAACGTAACCTATATTGCGCCGTAACGTAACCTATATTGCGCCGTAACGTAACCCACATTGCCCCTTAACGTAACCCACATTGCCCCTTAACGTAACCCACATTGCCCCTTAACGTAACCCAACACACGTTGGGCCTTAACCCAACACACGTTGGGCCTTAACCCAACACACGTTGGGCCGTAACCCAACACACGTTGGGCCTTAACCCAACACACGTTGGGCCTTAACCCAACACACGTTGGGCCTTAACCCAACACACGTTGGGCCTTAACCTGCTCTGTAATTGTCATACGACGCGTTAAATTAGTGTAGTGTTGCCTAACTGCAACCCCCGCAATATAGTTTGCTACTCGCACTGCCCGGTCCCCAGTGTATCGCTTCATGTTAAACACCTTGCAGCTATACACTGTAATGTGGATGGCAGCAGGACGTACATGCTCAATGCCCTTTGCAGTTGTTCATTGGCATTTGCAGTTGTTCATTGGCATTCGCATGGCGAAGCACTTAGCCTACGCTGTGGTACGGCCTGTGTCAACTGTCCGCTGATGTTGTACGTCCAAATCACACACTGTACTGCACATTGGTCCTCATGTACTGAATGATACATCGTGGTACATGTGACCGTACAACGACTGCGCCAACAACGGCGAACCATGCGGTCCAAATGTTGTGCACTCAGCTACGTGTCGTCTCCCTATAAGAGCTGGATTGCAGTGTGGTATGCCCTGGATGGCGATCAGCATGAGCCGTCTGTTGATGTAGTGGCGCGTGTTGTCAGACGTAGTCGTCTCTTCTCACACACCGTGATAGCACGGTGCACTGCGTTCCACATCTGCGACATGCGACAGAGGCCGGTTGACAGTCGTTCGCGCAATGGACATCGCATACGTACGGGGGCCACCTTCCACGTGTTCGCTAAGCGTGGACATGTTGTTGCGTGTATGTGGGCAGACAGTGTGTCGTGACACCTGACACAGGCATGCAACAATCGTTGAATTTGCAAATGGCGATGGACGCCTACGTTTGCTGGTGACGTTACGCAAATGAACAACTGGTAAACCGTTGTGGTGCGGTTGTTCTCGCTAGGGGTGAATCAGTGATGGCGACGATCGGTTGAGCTACCAACCGGTTGTTGCAGCGATACCCACCATGCCCACGAACGTGAATGGCATGTGGGTGTGAAGCGATACGCGGCGGTGGCTGGGTGGGACCGTCCCCGGCCGGTGAGGGGGGGCCTCCCGGCGTGTTGGCCGTGCGGTGCGTGGGCGCACGCGCTACAGCCGGCTGGTGGGGGCGGCCAGTGGCAGGCGCGCCGGCCGACGGAGGCGGCAGGCGGCGCAGCTGCGCGCCGGCGCACCCTGCACGCGGCGCCGTGCGGCCAAAGTAGGTCCTCGCGGGCCCGGTGCGAAGCGCGGTGGACATCTGCAGTGTGCTGGTCCGATTGAGGACTGTGTGCGCTGAGGATGCGCCGCCGCCCGGCGCTCGGCGCCGCGACGCCGTCTGCTGCTCGGTCGCCTCTGCGGTTCTCGCAGGTGGTTTGTATCGCAGCTGTGCGGACGTGTTGGCGCGTGCGCTGTGCTGGGAGAGTTCGCTTCGGCACCCAAGTGGGGCTTTTGTCCTTCTGTGGCGCTGGCGTTGGAGCTGCCGGTCACCGTAGGTGGCGCGTGTTGTCTCCCGCCGGCAATGCCACGACAGCACGCTCCCGGGCCTCTGTCGGCAGCGGCAAGCTCAGTTGGGAGCACGGGTGGTCGCACCTAAAGCGTCTACTCGCCAAACTCCGGGCGATTGCGCCTCTCTCGAACCCGACCAAGTACTTAGGACGGCGCTGCGCGCCGCCGGGACCTGAGAGGGTTTCGAGGTGTATGGTGCAGGGGAGCTCAGCCTCCTCCTGTTTGCAGAATAATTGAGCGGACGCTTGCGTGTTCGCGCGGGCCCCCGGGACACACTCCCGGGCGGCCGGCTGCTCAGCTCTAGTTGACGCAGCTCCCTGGTTGATCCTGCCAGTAGTCATATGCTTGTCTCAAAGATTAAGCCATGCATGTCTCAGTACAAGCCGCATTAAGGTGAAACCGCGAATGGCTCATTAAATCAGTTATGGTTCCTTAGATCGTACCCACGTTACTTGGATAACTGTGGTAATTCTAGAGCTAATACATGCAAACAGAGTCCCGACCAGAGATGGAAGGGACGCTTTTATTAGATCAAAACCAATCGGTCGGCTCGTCCGGTCCGTTTGCCTTGGTGACTCTGAATAACTTTGGGCTGATCGCACGGTCCTCGTACCGGCGACGCATCTTTCAAATGTCTGCCTTATCAACTGTCGATGGTAGGTTCTGCGCCTACCATGGTTGTAACGGGTAACGGGGAATCAGGGTTCGATTCCGGAGAGGGAGCCTGAGAAACGGCTACCACATCCAAGGAAGGCAGCAGGCGCGCAAATTACCCACTCCCGGCACGGGGAGGTAGTGACGAAAAATAACGATACGGGACTCATCCGAGGCCCCGTAATCGGAATGAGTACACTTTAAATCCTTTAACGAGTATCTATTGGAGGGCAAGTCTGGTGCC
>NW_025725163.1:0-10000 GCF_021461395.2 Schistocerca americana | reverse complement strand
CCGGTGAGCGTTGCACTCGCAGTCGCAAGAACGTACGGCAAGTATATTACCTGGAAGAGTCAATGACAGTCCACGCCCCCCCTGCGTGGGAAGAGTCTTTCTAGGCCATGACCCCCCGGAAGGGCGCAGCGTCCCCCACCCCAGACATGTGACGTCACACCATCGGTATTGACGACTAGACTGATTCCTTATAATCATTTGCCATACACCGGTGGAAGCTGCCGAGACGAGTAACTACATAGCGGGCTCGCCGTGTCACTAATGTACAGAGATACAACAGTTTCGACTGGAACCGGATTAAACGTATACACGGCGCTGATTAGTAATAGATAGAGCCATCAGAATACAGATAATGTATACAACTGTCCGTATACATGCTGAAGACTCTGCTCACAATCACAACCACACGTCAGCCACACACCCTTATCACGCACTACTCTCTGCCTGTAACACGCACACAGACAATATGTAAGCACCAGCATGGAACAACACCCAGTGCATCCTCTCCGCCACATTAGACAATCCACACTGTCATAACCAGACTGGGAGGTCCACTCAGAAAACAGAATATCCACCCCACCCGACAACCACCATTGCTCAGCCAAGCCACCAACACCCCACACATGTCCTACACAGGGGTGCACCCAACATCACAATACTGCCTCCTCTCACAGCACACAAACAATGGCAGGAATGAAAGACACAGGTCTGCCACAAGCATGGAATGAGAGCGCCGCCTGTCATGAGCCAAAGGTGCATCCTGACGTGGCAAATCAGATGATGCCGCAGGCAGTCCACTTACTATAATCACAATCAACAAACCGGCCGCCCCGCCCCGCCCCCCATTAAACCTTTCCTTACAACAATGTGTACCTTAACCTAACCTATATCGTACCGTAACCTAACCTATATCGTACCGTAACCTAACCTATGTCGTACCGTAACCTAACCTATGTCGTACCGTAACCTAACCTATGTCGTACCGTAACCTAACCTATGTCGTACCGTAACCTAACCTATGTCGTACCGTAACCTAACCTATGTCGTACCGTAACCTAACCTATGTCGTACCGTAACCTAACCTATTGTCGTACCGTAACCTAACCTATGTCGTACCCGGTAACCTAACCTATGTCGTACCGTAACCTAACCTATGTCGTACCGTAACCTAACCTATGTCGTACCGTAACCTAACCCTATGTCGTACCGTAACCTAACCTATGTCGTACCGTAACCTAACCTATGTCGTACCGTAACCTAACCTATGTCGTACCTTAACCTAACCTATGTCGTACCTTAACCGTACCCTATGTCGTACCTTAACCTAACCTATGTCGTACCTTAACCTAACCTATGTCGTACCTTAACCTACCTATGTCGTACCTTAACCTAACCTATGTCGTACCTTAACCTAACCTATGTCGTAACCTTAACCTAACCTATGTCGTACCTTAACCTAACCTATGTCGTACCTTAACCTAACCTATGTCGTACCTTTAACCTAACCTATGTCGTACCTTAACCTAACCTATGTCGTACCTTAACCTAACCTATGTCGTACCTTAACCTAACCTATGTCGTACCTTAACCTAACCTATGTCGTACCTTAACCTAACCTATGTCGTACCTTAACCTAACCTATGTCGTACCTTAACCTAACCTATGTCGTACCTTAACCTAACCTATGTCGTACCTTAACCTAACCTATGTCGTACCTTAACCTAACCTATGTCCGTACCTTAACCTAACCTATGTCGTACCTTAACCTAACCTATGTCGTACCTTAACCTAACCTATGTCGTACCTTAACCTAACCTATGTCGTACCTTAACTAACCTATGTCGTACCTTAACCTAACCTATGTCGTACCTTAACCCTAACCTATGTCGTACCTTAACCTAACCTATGTCGTACCTTAACCTAACCTATGTCGTACCTTAACCTAACCTATGTCGTCCCTTAACCTAACCTATGTCGTACCTTAACCTAACCTATGTCGTACCTTAACCTAACCTATGTCGTACCTTAACCTAACCTATGTCGTACCTTAACCTAACCTATGTCGTACCTTAACCTAACCTATGTCGTACCTTAACCTAACCTATGTCCGTACCTTAACCTAAACCTATGTCGTACCTTAACCTAACCTGTATGCGCCTTAACCTAACCTGTATTGCGCCTTAACCTAACCTGTATTGCGCCCTTAACGTAACCTGTATTGCGCCTTAACGTACCTGTATTGCGCCTTAACGTAACCTGTATTGCGCCTTAACGTAACCTGTATTGCGCCTTAACGTAACCTGTATTGCGCCTTAACGTACCTGTATTGCGCCTTAACGTAACCTGTATTGGCGCCTTAACGTAACCTGTATTGCGCCTTAACGTAACCTGTATTGCGCCTTAACGGAACCTGTATTGCGCCTTAACGTAACCTGTATTGCGGCCTTAACGTAACCTGTATTGCGCCTTAACGTAACCTGTATTGCGCCTTAACGTAACCTGTATTGCGCCTTAACGTAACCTGTATTGCGCCTTAACGTAACCTGTATTGCGCCTTAACGTAACCTGTATTGCGCCTTAACGTAACCTGTATTGCGCCTTAACGTAACCTGTATTGCGCCTTAACGTAACCTGTATTGCGCCTTAACGTAACCTGTATTGCGCCTTAACGTAACCTGTATTGCGCCTTAACGTAACCTGTATTGCGCCTTAACGTAACCTGTATTGCGCCTTAACGTAACCTGCATTGCGCCTTAACGTAACCTGCATTGCGCCTTAACGTAACCTGTATTGCGCCTTAACGTAACCTGCATTGCGCCTTAACGTAACCTGCATTGCGCCTTAACGTAACCTGTATTGCGCCTTAACGTAACCTGTATTGCGCCTTAACGTAACCTGTATTGCGCCTTAACGTAACCTGTATTGCGCCTTAACGTAACCTGTATTGCGCCTTAACGTAACCTGTATTGCGCCTTAACGTAACCTGTATTGCGCCTTAACGTAACCTGTATTGCGCCTTAACGTAACCGATATTTGCGCCTTAACGTAACCTATATTGCGCCGTAACGTAACCTATATTGCGCCGTAACGTAACCCACATTGCCCCTTAACGTAACCTATATTGCGCCGTAACGTAACCTATATTGCGCCGTAACGTAACCCACATTGCCCCTTAACGTAACCCACATTGCCCCTTAACGTAACCCACTTGCCCCTTAACGTAACCCAACACACGTTGGGCCTTAACCCAACACACGTTGGGCCTTAACCCAACACACGTTGGGCCCGTAACCCAACACACGTTGGGCCTTAACCCAACACACGTTGGGCTTAACCCCAACACACGTTGGGCCTTAACCCAACACACGTTGGGCCTTAACCTGCTCTGTAATTGTCATACGACGCGTTAAATTAGTGTAGTGTTGCCTAACTGCAACCCCCGCAATATAGTTTGCTACTCGCACTGCCCGGGTCCCCAGTGTATCGCTTCATGTTAAACACCTTGCAGCTATACACTGTAATGTGGATGGCAGCAGGACGTACATGCTCAATGCCCTTTTGCAGTTGTTCATTGGCATTTGCAGTTGTTCATTGGCATTCGCATGGCGAAGCACTTAGCCTACGCTGTGGTACGGCCTGTGTCAACTGTCCGCTGATGTTGTACGTCCAAATCACACTCTGTACTGCACATTGGTCCTCATGTACTGAATGATACATCGTGGTACATGTGGACCGTACAACGACTGCGCCAACAACGGCGAACCATGCGGTCCAAATGTTGTGCACTCAGCTACGTGTCGTCTCCCTATAAGAGCTGGATTGCAGTGTGGTATGCCCTGGATGGCGATCAGCATGGAGCCGTCTGTTGATGTAGTGGCGCGTGTTGTCAGGACGTAGTCGTCTCTTCTCACACACCGTGATAGCACGGTGCACTGCGTTCCACATCTGCGACATGCGACAGAGGCCGGTTGACAGTCGTTCGCAGCAATGGACATCGCATACGTACGGGGGCCACCTTCCACGTGTTCGCTAAGCGTGGACATGTTGTTGCGTGTATGTGGGCAGGACAGTGTGTCGTGACACCTGACACAGGCATGCAACAATCGTTGAATTTGCAAATGGCGATGGACGCCTACGTTTGCTGGTGACGTTACGCAAATGAACAACTGGTAAACCGTTGTGGTGCGGTTGTTCTCGCTAGGGGTGAATCAGTGATGGCGACGATCGGTTGAGCTACCAACCGGTTGTTGCAGCGATACCCACCATGCCCACGAACGTGAATGGCATGTGGGTGTGAAGCGATACGCGGCGGTGGCTGGTGGGACCGTCCCCGGCCGGTGAGGGGGGGCCTCCCGGCGTGTTGGCCGTGCGGTGCGTGGGCGCACGCGCTACAGCCGGCTGGTGGGGGCGGCCAGTGGCAGGCGCGCCGGCCGACGGAGGCGGCAGGCGGCGCAGCTGCGCGCCGGCGCACCCTGCACGCGGCGCCGTGCGGCCAAAGTAGGTCCTCGCGGGCCCGGTGCGAAGCGCGGTGGACATCTGCAGTGTGCTGGTCCGATTGAGGACTGTGTGCGCTGAGGATGCGCCGCCGCCCGGCGCTCGGCGCCGCGACGCCGTCTGCTGCTCGGTCGCCTCTGCGGTTCTCGCAGGTGGTTTGTATCGCAGCTGTGCGGACGTGTTGGCGCGTGCGCTGTGCTGGGAGAGTTCGCTTCGGCACCCAAGTGGGGCTTTTGTCCTTCTGTGGCGCTGGCGTTGGAGCTGCCGGTCACCGTAGGTGGCGCGTGTTGTCTCCCGCCGGCAATGCCACGACAGCACGCTCCCCCGGGCCTCTGTCGGCAGCGGCAAGCTCAGTTGGGAGCACGGGTGGTCGCACCTAAAGCGTCTACCTCGCCAAACTCCGGGCGATTGCGCCTCTCTCGAACCCGACCAAGTACTTAGGACGGCGCTGCGCGCCGCCGGCGGACCTGAGAGGGGTTTCGAGGTGTATGGTGCAGGGGAGCTCAGCCTCCTCCTGTTTGCAGAATAATTGAGCGGCGACGCTTGCGTGTTCGCGCGGGCCCCCGGGACACACTCCCGGGCGGCCGGCTGCTCAGCTCTAGTTGACGCAGCTCCTGGTTGATCCTGCCAGTAGTCATATGCTTGTCTCAAAGATTAAGCCATGCATGTCTCAGTACAAGCCGCATTAAGGTGAAACCGCGAATGGCTCATTAAATCAGTTATGGTTCCTTAGATCGTACCCCACGTTACTTGGATAACTGTGGTAATTCTAGAGCTACTACATGCAAACAGAGTCCCGACCAGAGATGGAAGGGACGCTTTTATTAGATCAAAACCAATCGGTCGGCTCGTCCGGTCCGTTTGCCTTGGTGACTCTGAATAACTTTGGGCTGATCGCACGGTCCTCGTACCGGCGACGCATCTTTCAAATGTCTGCCTTATCAACTGTCGATGGTAGGTTCTGCGCCTACCATGGTTGTAACGGGTAACGGGGAATCAGGGTTCGATTCCGGAGAGGGAGCCTGAGAAACGGCTACCACATCCAGGAAGGCAGCAGGCGCGCAAATTACCCACTCCCGGCACGGGGAGGTAGTGACGAAAAATAACGATACGGGACTCATCCGAGGCCCCGTAATCGGAATGAGTACACTTTAAATCCTTTAACGAGTATCTATTGGAGGGCAAGTCTGGTGCCAGCAGCCGCGGTAATTCCAGCTCCAATAGCGTATATTAAAGTTGTTGCGGTTAAAAAGCTCGTAGTTGGATTTGTGTCCCACGCTGTTGGTTCACCGCCCGTCGGTGTTTAACTGGCATGTATCGTGGGACGTCCTGGCCGGTGGGGCGAGCTGAAGGCGTGCGACGCGCCTCGTGCGTGCTCGTGCGTCCCGAGGCGGACCCCGTTGCAATCCTACCAGGGTGCTCTTGAGTGAGTGTCTCGGTGGGCCGGCACGTTTACTTTGAACAAATTAGAGTGCTTAAAGCAGGCAAGCCCGCCTGAATACTGTGTGGCATGGAATAATGGAATAGGACCTCGGTTCTATTTTTGGTTGGTTTCGGAACCCGAGGGTAATGATTAATAGGGACAGGCGGGGGGGCATTCGTATTGCGACGTTAGAGGTGAAATTCTTGGATCGTCGCAAGACGAACAGAAGCGAAAGCATTTGCCAAGTATGTTTTCATTAATCAAGAACGAAAGTTAGAGGTTCGAAGGCGATCAGATACCGCCCTAGTTCTAACCATAAACGATGCCAGCCAGCGATCCGCCGCAGTTCCTCCGATGACTCGGCGGGCAGCCTCCGGGAAACCAAAGCTTTTGGGTTCCGGGGGAAGTATGGTTGCAAAGCTGAAACTTAAAGGAATTGACGGAAGGGCACCACCAGGAGTGGAGCCTGCGGCTTAATTTGACTCAACACGGGAAACCTCCACCAGGCCCGGACACCGGAAGGATTGACAGATTGATAGCTCTTTCTTGATTCGGTGGGTGGTGGGTGCTTGGCCGTTCTTAGTTGGTGGAGTGATTTGTCTGGTTAATTCCGATAACGAACGAGACTCTAGCCTGCTAACTAGTCGCGTGACATCCTTCGTGCTGTCAGCGATTACTTTTCTTCTTAGAGGACAGGCGGCTTCTAGCCGCACGAGATTGAGCAATAACGGTCTGTGATGCCTTAGATGTTCTGGGCCGCACGCGCGCTACACTGAAGGAATCAGCGTGTCTTCCTAGGCCGAAAGGTCGGGGTAACCCGCTGAACCTCCTTCGTGCTAGGGATTGGGGCTTGCAATTGTTCCCCATGAACGAGGAATTCCCAGTAAGCGCGAGTCATAAGCTCGCGTTGATTACGTCCCTGCCCTTGTACACACCGCCCGTCGCTACTACCGATTGAATGATTTAGTGAGGTCTTCGGACTGGTACGCGGCAGTGACTCTGTCGTTGCCGATGCTACCGGAAAGATGACCAAACTTGATCATTTAGAGGAAGTAAAAGTCGTAACAAGGTTTCCGTAGGTGAACCTGCGGGAAGGATCATTACCGACTAGACTGCATGTCTTTCGGTGTGCGTGTCGTGTCGCGCAACACGCTACCTGTACGGCTCGCAGTAGCCGTGCGCCGCGTGCGGAACCACGCGTGCTTCTCAAAACTAACGCCAATGTTGTGTGGTACGAGCGCTGAAGCGCTGGAGCGGCTGGCCTGCGGCACCTGGCGCCTGGCGCCGGTTTTGAATGACTTTCCGCCCGACTGCCTGTCCGCTCCGGTGTGGAGCCGTACGACGCCCATCGGCCGTGAGGCCGTTGGACACAGAACGCTTGAACAGGGGCCGCCACACGCCTACGTCCCGCCTATGCAACCTGTCTTGAAAGAGACCAGTGGAAACTAAGAAAAGATCACCCAGGCGGTGGATCACTCGGCTCGTGGGTCGATGAAGAACGCAGCAAATTGCGCGTCGACATGTGAACTGCAGGACACATGAACATCGACGTTTCGAACGCACATTGCGGTCCATGGATTCCGTTCCCGGGCCACGTCTGGCTGAGGGTCGGCTACGTATACTGAAGCGCGCGGCGTTTGCCCCGCTTCGCAGACCTGGGAGCGTCGCGGCCGCCTGTGGGGCCGGCCGCGCCTCCTGAAATGTGCGATGCGCGCCCGTCGCCTGGCGGTTCGCATACCGGTACTTACTCGGTAGCGTGCACAGCCGGCTGGCGTGTGGCGTGCGACACCTCGTACAACGACCTCAGAGCAGGCGAGACTACCCGCAGAATTTAAGCATATTACTAAGCGGAGGAAAAGAAACTAACAAGGATTCCCCCAGTAGCGGCGAGCGAACAGGGAAGAGTCCAGCACCGAACCCCGCAGGCTGCCGCCTGTCGTGGCATGTGGTGTTTGGGAGGGTCCACTACCCCGACGCCTCGCGCCGAGCCCAAGTCCAACTTGAATGAGGCCACGGCCCGTAGAGGGTGCCAGGCCCGTAGCGGCCGGTGCGAGCGTCGGCGGGACCTCTCCTTCGAGTCGGGTTGCTTGAGAGTGCAGCTCCAAGTGGGGTGGTAAACTCCATCTGAGACTAAATATGACCACGAGACCGATAGCGAACAAGTACCGTGAGGGAAAGTTGAAAAGAACTTTGAAGAGAGAGTTCAAAAGTACGTGAAACCGTTCTGGGGTAAACGTGAGAAGTCCGAAAGGTCGAACGGGTGAGATTCACGCCCCATCCGGCCACTGGCCTCCGCCCTCGGCAGATGGGGCCGGCCGCCCGCGCGGAGCAATCCGCGGCGGGGCCGTGTCCGGTTGCCTTTCCACTCGCCGCGGGGTGGGCCGTTCCGGTGTGCGGTGGGCCGCACTTCTCCCCTAGTAGGACGTCGCGACCCGCTGGGTGCCGGCCTACGGCCCGGGTGCGCAGCCTGTCCTTCCGCGGGCCTCGGTTCGCGTCTGTTGGGCAGAGCCCCGGTGTCCTGGCTGGCTGCCCGGCGGTATATCTGGAGGAGTCGAGTCGCCCCTTTGGGGCGCTCGGGCTCCCGGCAAGCGCGCGCGGTTCTTCCCGGATGACGGACCTACCTGGCCCGCCCCGGACCCGCGCCGCTGTTGCTCGGGATGCTCTCGGGCGGAATAATCGCTCCCGTCAGCGGCGCTTCAGCTTTGGACAATTTCACGACCCGTCTTGAAACACGGACCAAGGAGTCTAACATGTGCGCGAGTCATTGGGCTGTACGAAACCTAAAGGCGTAATGAAAGTGAAGGTCTCGCCTTGCGCGGGCCGAGGGAGGATGGGGCTTCCCCGCCCTTCACGGGGCGGCGGCCTCCGCACTCCGGGGCGTCTCGTCCTCATTGCGAGGTGAGGCGCACCTAGAGCGTACACGTTGGGACCCGAAAGATGGTGAACTATGCCTGGCCAGGACGAAGTCAGGGGAAACCCTGATGGAGGTCCGTAGGCGATTCTGACGTGCAAATCGATCGTCGGAGCTGGGTATAGGGGCGAAAGACTAATCGAACCATCTAGTAGCTGGTTCCCTCCGAAGTTTCCCTCAGGATAGCTGGTGCTCGTACGAGTCTCATCGTAAAGCGAATGATTAGAGGCCTTGGGGCCGAAACGACCTCAACCTATTCTCAAACTTTAAATGGGTGAGATCTCCGGCTTGCTGATATGCTGAAGCCGCGAGCAAACGACTCGGATCGGAGTGCCAAGTGGGCCACTTTTGGTAAGCAGAACTGGCGCTGTGGGATGAACCAAACGCCGAGTTAAGGCGCCCGAATCGACGCTCATGGGAAACCATGAAAGGCGTTGGTTGCTTAAGACAGCAGGGACGGTGGCCATGGAAGTCGGAATCCGCTAAGGAGTGTGTAACAACTCACCTGCCGAAGCAACTAGCCCTGAAAATGGATGGCGCTGAAGCGTCGTGCCTATACTCGGCCGTCAGTCTGGCAGTCATGGCCGGTCCTTGCGGCGGCCGCGAAGCCCTGACGAGTAGGAGGGTCGCGGCGGTGGGCGCAGAAGGGTCTGGGCGTGAGCCTGCCTGGAGCCGCCGTCGGTGCAGATCTTGGTGGTAGTAGGCAATACTCCAGCGAGGCCCTGGAGGGCTGACGCGGAGAAGGGTTTCGTGTGAACAGCCGTTGCACACGAGTCAGTCGATCCTAAGCCCTAGGAGAAATCCGATGTTGATGGGGGCCGTCATAGCATGATGCACTTTGTGCTGGCCCCCGTTGGGCGAAAGGGAATCCGGTTCCTATTCCGGAACCCGGCAGCGGAACCGATACAAGTCGGGCCCCTCTTTTAGAGATGCTCGTCGGGGTAACCCAAAAGGACCCGGAGACGCCGTCGGGAGATCGGGGAAGAGTTTTCTTTTCTTGCATGAGCGTTCGAGTTCCTGGAATCCTCTAGCAGGGAGATAGGGTTTGGAACGCGAAGAGCACCGCCAGTTGCGGCGGTGTCCCGATCTTCCCCTCGGACCTTGAAAATCCGGGAGAGGGCCACGTGGAGGTGTCGCGCCGGTTCGTACCCATATCCGCAGCAGGTCTCCAA
>NW_025725162.1:0-40533 GCF_021461395.2 Schistocerca americana | reverse complement strand
TCTTGTACTTAAGTCGGCATTGTGCCTTTTGTATTAAATTCGGATGCAATTTTTGTGTTTCCTCGTCAAAAAGAAGGTCCAAGGGATACAGTAAACTTGAAGTTTAGCATCGGAATCTAAAACTGGACTCACAGGAGGGGTTCAAATCATAGAAAGTTAAAGTACCAGTCCTCTTGTACTTAAGTCGGCATTGTGCCGTTTTTATTAATTTCGGATGCAATTTCTGTGATTCATCGTCAATACGAAGGTCCCAGGGGGTACAGTAAACCTGAAGTGAAGCTTCTTAAACTAAAACTGGACTCACAGCAGAGGTTGAAATCATAGAAAGTTAGAGTATCAGTCGCCTTGTACTTAAGTCGGCATTGTGATTTTTGTATTGACTTCGGATGCAATTTCTGTGTTTCATCGTCAATAAGAAGGTCCAAGGGATACAGTAAACCTGAAGTGAAGCATCGGAATCAAAAACTGGACTCACAGGAGGGGTTCAAATCATAGAAAGTTAGAGTATCAGTCCTCTTGTACTCAAGTCGGCATTGTGTCTTTTTTATTAAATTCGGATGCAATATCTGTGTTTCATCGTCAATAAGAAGGTCCAAGGGATACAGTCAACCTGAAGTGAAGCATCGGAAACTAAAACTGGACTCACAGGAGGGGTTCAAATCATAGAAAGTTAGAGTATCACTCCTCTTGTGCTTAAGCCGGCATTGTGCCTTTTGTATTAAATTCGGATGCAATTTCTGTTTTTCATCGTCAATAAGAAGGTCCAAGGGATACAGTAAACCTGAAGTTAAGCAACGGAATCTAAAACTGGACTCACAGGAGTGTTTCAAATCATAGAAAGTTAGCGTATCAGTCCTCTTGTACTTAAGTCGGCATTGAGCCTTTTTTATTAAATTCGGATGCAATTTCTGTGTTTCATCGTCAATAAGAAGGTCCAAGGGATACAGTAAACCCGAAGTGAAGCATCGGAAACTAAAACTGGACTCACAGCAGAGGTTCAAAACATAGAAAGTTAGAGTTTCAGTCCTCTTGTACTTAAGTCGGCATTGTGCCTTTTGTATTAAATTCGGATGCAATTTCTGTGTTTCATCGTCAATAAGAAGGTCCAAGGGATACAGTAAACCTGAAGTTAAGCACCGGAAACTAAAACTGGACTCACAGCAGAGGTTCAAATCATAGAAAATTAGAGTTTCAGTCCTCTTGTACTAAAGTCGGCATTGTGCCTTTTGTATTAAATTCGGATGCAATTTCTGTGTTTCATCGTCAATAAGAGGGTCCAAGGGATACAGTAAACCCGAAGTGAAGCATCGGAATCTAAAACTGGACCCACAGGAGAGGTTCAAATCATAGAAAGTTAGAGTATCAGTCCTCTTGTACTTAAGTCGGCATTGAGACTTTTGTATTAAATTCGGATGCAACTTCTGTGTTTCATCGTCAATAAGAGGTCCATGGGATACAGTAAACCAGAAGTTAAGCATCGGAAACTAAAACTGGACTCACAGCAGAGGTTCAAATCATAGAAAGTTGGAGTATCAGTCCTCTTGTACTTAAGTCGGCATTGTGCCTTTTTTATTAAATTCGGATGCAATATCTATGTTTCATCGTCAATAAGAAGGTCCAAGGGATACAGTAAACCTGAAGTGAAGCATCGGAAACTAAAACTAGACTCACAGCAGAGGTTCAAATCATAGAAAGTTACAGTTTCAGTCCTCTTGTACTTAGGTCGGCATTGTGCCTTTTGTATTAAATTCGGATGCAATTTCTGTGTTTCATCGTCAATAAGAAGGTCCAAGGGATACAGTAAACCTGAAGTGAAGCATCGGAAACTAAAACTGGACTCACAGCAGAGGTTCAAATCATAGAAAGTTAGAGTTTCAGTCCTCTTGTACTTAAGTCGGCATTGTGCCTTTTGTATTAAATTCGGATGCAATTTCTGTGTTTCATCGTCAATAAGAAGATCAAAGGGATATAGTAAACCTGAAGTGAAGCATCAGAAACTAAAACTGGACCCACAGCAGAGGATCAAATCATAGAAAGTTAGAGTTTCAGTCCTCTTGTACTTAAGTCGGCATTTTTTTTTTGTATTAAATTCGGATGCAATTTCTGTGTTTCATCGTCAATAAGAAGGTCCAAGGGGTACAGTAAACCAGAAGTTAAGCATCGGAATCTGAAACTGGACTCACAGGAGTGGTTCAAATCATAGAAAGTTAGAAAATTAGTCCTCTTGTACTTAAGTCGGCATTGTGCCTTTTGTATTAAATTTGGATCCAATTTCTGTGTTTCATCGTCAATAAGAAGGTCCAATGGATACAGTAAACCTGAAGTTAAGCATCGGAATCTAAAACTGGACTCACAGCAGAGGTTCAAATCATATAAAGTTAGAGTTTCAGTCCCCTTGTACTTAAGTCGGCATTGTGCCTTTTGTATTAAATTCGGATGCAATTTCTGTGTTTCATCGTCAATAGCAAGGTCCAAGGGATACAGTAAACCAGAAGTTAAGCATCGGAATCTAAAACTGGACTCACAGGAGGGGTTCAATTCATAGAAAGTTAGAGTATCAGTCCTCTTGTACTTAAGTCGGCATTGTGCCTTTTTTATTAAATTCGGAAGCAATTTCTGTGTTTCATCGTCAGTAAGAAGGTCCAAGGGATACAGTAAACCTGAAGTGAAGAATCGGAAACTAAAACTGGACTCACAGGAGGGGTTCAATTCATACAAAGTTAGATTATCAGGCCTCCCTTACTTAAGTCGACATTGTGTCGTTTTTATTAAATTCGGATGCAATTTCTGTGTTTCATCGTCAATAAGAAGGTCCAAGGGATACAGTAAGCCTGAAGTTAAGCATCGGAACCTAAAACTGGACTCACAGGAGGGGTTCAAATCATAGAAAGTTGGAGTATCAGTCCTCTTGTACTTAAGTCGGCATTGTGCCCTTTTTATTAAATTCGGATGCAATATCTGTGTTTCATCGTCAATAAGAAGGTCCAAGGGATACAGTAAAACTGAAGTTAAGCAACGGAATCTAAAACTGGACTCACAGGAGGGGTTCAAATCATAGAAAGTTAGAGTATCAGTCCTCTTGTCCTTAAGTCGGCATTGTGCCTTTTTTATCAAATTCGGATGCAATTTCTGTGTTTCATCGTCCATAAGATGGTCCAAGGGATACAGTAAACCTGAAGTGAAGCATCAGAAACTAAAGCTGGACTCACAGCAGAGGTTCAAGTCATAGAAAGTTAGAGTATCAGTCCTCTTGTACTTAAGTCGGCATTGTGCCTTTTGTATTAAATTCGGATGCAATTTCTGTGTTTCATCGTCAATAAGAAGGTCCAAGGGATACAGTAAACCTGAAGTGAAACATCGGAAACTTAAACTGGCCTCACAACAGATGTTCATATCATATAAAGTTAGAGTTTCAGTCCCCTTGTACTTAACTCGGCATTGTGCCTTTTGTATTAAATTCGGAAGCAATTTCTGTGTTTCATCGTCAATAGGAAGGTCCAAGGGATTCAGTAAATAGAAGTTAAGCATCGGAATCTAAAACTGGACTCACAGGAGGGGTTCAAATCATAGAAAGTTAGAGTATCAGTCATCTTGTACTTAAGTCGGCATTGTGCATTTTTTATTAAATTCGGATGCAATTTCTGTGTTTCATCGTCAGTAAGAATGTCCAAGGGATACAGTAAACCTGAAGTGAAGCATCGGAAACAGAAACTGGACTCCCAGGAGGGGTTCAAATCATAGAAAGTTAGAGTCACAGTCCTCTTGTACTTAAGTCGTCATTGTGTCGTTTTTATTAAATTCGGATGCATTATCTGTGTTTCATCGTCAATAAGAATGTCCAAGGGATACAGTAAACCTGAAGTTAAGCATCGGAATCTAAAACTGGACTCACAGGAGGGGTTCAAATCATAAAAAAGTGGGGTATCAGTCCTCTTGTACTTAAGTCGGCATTGTGCCTTTCTTATTGAAATCGGATGCAATATCTGTGTTTCATCGTCAATAAGAAGGTCCAAGGGATACAGTAATTCTGAAGTGAAGCATCGGAAACTAAAACTGGACTCACAGCAGAGGTTCAAATCATAGAAAGGTAGAGTATCTGTCCTCTTGTACTTAAGTCGGCATTGTGCCTTTTGTATTAGATTCGGATGCAATTTCTGTGTTTCATCGTCAATAAGAAGGTCCAAGGGATACAGTAAACCTGAAGTGAAGCATCCCAAACTTAAACTGGACTCATAGCAGAGGTTCAAATCATAGAAAGTTACAGTTTCAGTCCTCTTGTACTTAAGTCGGCATTGTGCCTTTTTTATTAAATTCGGAAGCAATTTCTGTGTTTCATCGTCAGTAAGAAGGTCCAAGGGATACAGTAAACCTGAAGTGAAGAATCGGAAACTAAAACTGGACTCACAGGAGGGGTTCAATTCATACAAAGTTAGATTATCAGGCCTCCCTTACTTAAGTCGACATTGTGTCGTTTTTATTAAATTCGGATGCAATTTCTGTGTTTCATCGTCAATAAGAAGGTCCAAGGGATACAGTAAGCCTGAAGTTAAGCATCGGAACCTAAAACTGGACTCACAGGAGGGGTTCAAATCATAGAAAGTTGGAGTATCAGTCCTCTTGTACTTAAGTCGGCATTGTGCCCTTTTTATTAAATTCGGATGCAATATCTGTGTTTCATCGTCAATAAGAAGGTCCAAGGGATACAGTAAAACTGAAGTTAAGCAACGGAATCTAAAACTGGACTCACAGGAGGGGTTCAAATCATAGAAAGTTAGAGTATCAGTCCTCTTGTCCTTAAGTCGGCATTGTGCCTTTTTTATCAAATTCGGATGCAATTTCTGTGTTTCATCGTCCATAAGATGGTCCAAGGGATACAGTAAACCTGAAGTGAAGCATCAGAAACTAAAGCTGGACTCACAGCAGAGGTTCAAGTCATAGAAAGTTAGAGTATCAGTCCTCTTGTACTTAAGTCGGCATTGTGCCTTTTGTATTAAATTCGGATGCAATTTCTGTGTTTCATCGTCAATAAGAAGGTCCAAGGGATACAGTAAACCTGAAGTGAAACATCGGAAACTTAAACTGGCCTCACAACAGATGTTCATATCATATAAAGTTAGAGTTTCAGTCCCCTTGTACTTAACTCGGCATTGTGCCTTTTGTATTAAATTCGGAAGCAATTTCTGTGTTTCATCGTCAATAGGAAGGTCCAAGGGATTCAGTAAATAGAAGTTAAGCATCGGAATCTAAAACTGGACTCACAGGAGGGGTTCAAATCATAGAAAGTTAGAGTATCAGTCATCTTGTACTTAAGTCGGCATTGTGCATTTTTTATTAAATTCGGATGCAATTTCTGTGTTTCATCGTCAGTAAGAATGTCCAAGGGATACAGTAAACCTGAAGTGAAGCATCGGAAACAGAAACTGGACTCCCAGGAGGGGTTCAAATCATAGAAAGTTAGAGTCACAGTCCTCTTGTACTTAAGTCGTCATTGTGTCGTTTTTATTAAATTCGGATGCATTATCTGTGTTTCATCGTCAATAAGAATGTCCAAGGGATACAGTAAACCTGAAGTTAAGCATCGGAATCTAAAACTGGACTCACAGGAGGGGTTCAAATCATAAAAAAGTGGGGTATCAGTCCTCTTGTACTTAAGTCGGCATTGTGCCTTTCTTATTGAAATCGGATGCAATATCTGTGTTTCATCGTCAATAAGAAGGTCCAAGGGATACAGTAATTCTGAAGTGAAGCATCGGAAACTAAAACTGGACTCACAGCAGAGGTTCAAATCATAGAAAGGTAGAGTATCTGTCCTCTTGTACTTAAGTCGGCATTGTGCCTTTTGTATTAGATTCGGATGCAATTTCTGTGTTTCATCGTCAATAAGAAGGTCCAAGGGATACAGTAAACCTGAAGTGAAGCATCCCAAACTTAAACTGGACTCATAGCAGAGGTTCAAATCATAGAAAGTTACAGTTTCAGTCCTCTTGTACTTAAGTCGGCATTGTGCCTTTTGTATTAAATTCGGATGCAATTTCTGTGTTTCATCGTCAATAAGAAGGTCCAAGGGATACAGTAAACCTGAAGTTAAGCATCGGAAACTAAAACTGGACTCACAGCAGAGGTTCAAATCATAGAAAATTAGAGTTTCAGTCCTCTTGTACTAAAGTCGGCATTGTGCCTTTTGTATTAAATTCTGATGCAATTTCTGTGTTTTATCGTCAATAAGAGGGTCCAAGGGATACAGTAAACCCGAAGTGAAGCATCGGAATCTAAAACTGGACCCACGGGAGAGGTTCAAATCATAGAAAGTTAGAGTATCAGTCCTCTTGTACTTAAGTCGGCATTGAGCCTTTTGTATTAAATTCGGATGCAATTTCTGTGTTTCATCGTCAATAAGAGGTCCATGGGATACAGTAAACCAGAAGTTAAGCAGCGGAAACTAAAACTGGACTCACAGCAGAGGTTCAAATCATAGAAAGTTGGAGTATCAGTCCTCTTGTACTTAAGTCGGCATTGTGCCTTTTTTATTAAATTCGGATGCAATTTCTGTGTTTCATCGTCCATAAGATGGTCCAAGGGATACAGTAAACCTGAAGTGAAGCATCGGAATCTAAAACTGGACTCACAGGAGGGGTTCAAATCATAGTAAGTTGGAGTATCAGTCCTCTTGTACTTAACTCGGCATTGTGCCCTTTTTATTAAATTCGGATGCAATATCTGTGTTTCATCGTCAATAAGAAGGTCCAAGGGATACAGTAAAACTGAAGTTAAGCAACGGAATCTAAAACTGGACTCACAGGAGGGGTTCAAATCATAGAAAGTTAGAGTATCAGTCCTCTTGTCCTTAAGTCGGCATTGTGCCTTTTTTATTAAATTCGGATGCAATTTCTGTGTTTCATCGTCCATAAGAAGGTCCAAGGGATACAGTAAACCTGAAGTGAAGCATCGGAAACTAAAACTGGACTCACAGCAGAGGTTCAAATCATAGAAAGTTAGAGTTTCAGTCCACTTGTACTTAAGTCGGCATTGTGATTTTTGTATTAAATTCGGATGCAATTTCTGTGTTTCATCGTCAATAAGAAGATCCAAGGGATACAGTAAACCTGAAGTGAAGCGTCGGAAACTAAAACTGGACTCACAGCATAGGTTCAAATCATTGAATGTTAGAGTTTCAGTCCTCTTGTACTTAAGTCGGCATTGTGCCTTTTTTATTTAATTCGGATACAATTTCTGTGTTTCATCGTCAATAAGAAGGTCCAAGGGATACAGTAAACCAGAAGTTAAGCATCGGAATCTGAAACTGGACTTTCAGGAGGGGTTCAAATCATAGAAAGTTAGAGTATTTGTCCTCTTGTACTTAAGTCGGCATTGTGCCTTTTGTATTAAATTCGGATCCAATTTCTGTGTTTCATCGTCAATAAGAAGGTCCAAGGGATACAGTAAACCTGAAGCTAAGCATCGGAATCTAAAACTGGTCTCACAGCAGTGGTTCAAATCATAGAAAGTTAGAGTTTCAGTCCTCTTGTACTTATATCGGCATTGTGCCTTTTGTATTAAATTCGGATGCAATTTTTGTGTTTCATCGTCAATAAGAAGGTCCAAGGGATACAGTAAACCTGAAGTTAAGCATCGGAATCTAAAACTGGACTCACAGGAGGGGTTCAAATCATAGAAAGTAAAGTACCAGTCCTCTTGTACTTAAGTCGGCATTGTGCCGTTTTTATTAATTTCGGATGCAATTTCTGTGATTCATCGTCAATACGAAGGTCCAAGGGATACAGTAAACCTGAAGTGAAGCTTCCTAAACTAAAACTGGACTCACAGCAGAGGTTCAAATCATAGAAAGTTAGGGTATCAGTCGCCTTGTACTTAAGTCGGCATTGTGATTTTTTTATTGACTTCGGATGCAATTTCTGTGTTTCATCGTCGATAAGAAGGTCCAAGGCATACAGTAAACCTGAAGTGAAGCATCGGAATCTAAAACTGGACTCACACGAGGGGTTCAAATCATAGAAAGTTAGAGTATCAGTCCTCTTGTACTTAAGTCGGCATTGTGTCTTTTTTACTAAATTCGGATGCAATTTCTGTGTTTCAACGTCAATAAGAAGGTCCAAGGGATACAGTAAACCTGAAGTGAAGCATCGGAAACTAAAACTGGACTCACAGGAGGGGTTCAAATCATAGAAAGTTAGAGTATCAGTCCTCTTGTAATTAAGCCGGCATTGTGCCTTTTATATTAAATTCGGATGCAATTTCTGTTTTTCATCGTCAATAAGAAGTTCCAAGCGATACAGTAAACCTGAAGTTAAGCAACGGAATCTAAAATTGGACTCACAGGAGGGGTTCAAATCATAGTAAGTTAGAGTATCAGTCCTCTTGTACTTAAGTCGGCATTGTGCCTTTTTTATTAAATTCGGATGCAATTTCTGTGTTTCATCGACAATAAGGTGGTCCAAGGGATACAGTAAACCTAAAGTGAAGCATCAGAAACTAAAACTGGACTCACAGCAGAGGTTCAAATCATGGAAAATTAGAGTATCAGTCCACTTGTACTTAGGTCGGCATTGTGCCTTTTTTATTAAATTCGGATGCAATTTCTGTGTTTCATCGTCAGTAAGAAGGACCAAGGGATACAGTAAACCTGAAGTGAAGCATCGGAAACTAAAACTGGACTCACAGGAGGGGTTCAAATCATAGAAAGTTAGAGTATCAGTCCTCTTGTACTTAAGTCGTCATTGTGTCGTTTTTAATTAAATTCGGATGCAATTTCTGTGTTTCATCGTCAATAAGAAGGTCCAAGGGATACAGTAAACCTGAAATTAAGCATCGGAATCTAAAACTGGACTCACAGGAGGGGTTCAAATCATATAAAGTTGGAGTATCAGTCCTCCTGTACTTAAGTCGGCATTGTGCCTTATTTATTTGATTCGGATGCAATATCTGTGTTTCATCGTAAATAAGAAGGTCCAAGGGATACAGTAAACCTGAAGTAAAGCATCGGAATCTAAAACTGGACTCACAGGAGGGGTTCAAATCATAGAAAGTTAGAGTATCAGTCCTCTTGTACTTAAGTCAGCACTGTGAATTTTTTATTAAATTCGGATGCAATTTCTGTTTTTCATCGTCAGTAAGAAGGTCCAAGGGATACAGTAAACCTGAAGTGAAGCATCGGAAACTAAATCTGGACTCACAGGAGGGCTTCAAATCATAGAAAGTTAGAGTATCAGTCCTCTTGTACTTAAGTCGGCATTGTGCCTTTTGTATTAAATTCGGATGCAATTTCTGTGTTTCATCGTCAATAAGAAGGTCCAAGGCATACAGTAAACCTGAAGTGAAGCATCGGAAACTTTAACTCGACTCACAGCAGAGGTTCAAATCATAGAAAGTTACAGTTTCAGTCCTCTTGTACTTAAGTCGGCATTGTGCCTTTTGTATTAAATTCGGATGCGATTTCTGTGTTTCATCGTCAATAAGAAGGTCCAAGGGATACAGTAAACCTGAAGTGAAGCATCGGAAACTAAAACTGGACTCACAGCAGAGGTTCAAATCATAGAAAATTAGAGTTTCAGTCCACCTGTACTTAAGTCGGCATTGTGATTTTTGTATTAAATTCGGATGCAATTTCTGTGTTTCATCGTCAATAAGAAGATCCTAGGGATATAGTAAACCTGAAGTGAAGCATAGGAAACTAAAACTGGACTCACAGCATAGGTTCAAATCATTGAATGTTAGAGTTTCAGTCCTCTTGTACGAAAGTCGGCATTGTGCCTTTTGTATTAAATTCGGATCCAATTTCTGTGTTTCATCGTCAATAAGAAGGTCCAAGCGATACAGTAAACCAGAAGTTAAGCATCGGAATCTGAAACTGGACTTACAGGAGGGGTTCAAATCATAGAAAGTTAGAGTATTTGTCCTCTTGTACTTAAGTCGGCATTGTGCCTTTTGTATTAAATTCGGATGCAATTTTTGTGTTTCATCGTCAAAAAGAAGGTCCAAGGGATACAGTAAACCTGAAGTTTAGCATCGGAATCTAAAACTGGACTCACAGGAGGGGTTCAAATCATAGAAAGTTAAAGTACCAGTCCTCTTGTACTTAAGTCGGCATTGTGCCGTTTTTATTAATTTCGGATGCAATTTCTGTGATTCATCGTCAATACGAAGGTCCCAGGGGGTACAGTAAACCTGAAGTGAAGCTTCTTAAACTAAAACTGGACTCACAGCAGAGGTTGAAATCATAGAAAGTTAGAGTATCAGTCGCCTTGTACTTAAGTCGGCATTGTGATTTTTGTATTGACTTCGGATGCAATTTCTGTGTTTCATCGTCAATAAGAAGGTCCAAGGGATACAGTAAACCTGAAGTGAAGCATCGGAATCAAAAACTGGACTCACAGGAGGGGTTCAAATCATAGAAAGTTAGAGTATCAGTCCTCTTGTACTTAAGTCGGCATTGTGTCTTTTTTATTAAATTCGGATGCAATATCTGTGTTTCATCGTCAATAAGAAGGTCCAAGGGATACAGTCAACCTGAAGTGAAGAATCGGAAACTAAAACTGGACTCACAGGAGGGGTTCAAATCATAGAAAGTTAGAGTATCACTCCTCTTGTGCTTAAGCCGGCATTGTGCCTTTTGTATTAAATTCGGATGCAATTTCTGTGTTTCATCGTCAATAAGAGGGTCCAAGGGATACAGTAAACCCGAAGTGAAGCATCGGAATCTAAAACTGGACCCACAGGAGAGGTTCAAATCATAGAAAGTTAGAGTATCAGTCCTCTTGTACTTAAGTCGGCATTGAGCCTTTTGTATTAAATTCGGATGCAACTTCTGTGTTTCATCGTCAATAAGAGGTCCATGGGATACAGTAAACCAGAAGTTAAGCATCGGAAACTAAAACTGGACTCAAGGCAGAGGTTCAAATCATAGAAAGTTGGAGTATCAGTCCTCTTGTACTTAAGTCGCCATTGTGCCTTTTTTATTAAATTCGGATGCAATATCTATGTTTCATCGTCAATAAGAAGGTCCAAGGGATACAGTAAACCTGAAGTGAAGCATCGGAAACTAAAACTAGACTCACAGCAGAGGTTCAAATCATAGAAAGTTACAGTTTCAATCCTCTTGTACTTAGGTCGGCATTGTGCCTTTTGTATTAAATTCGGATGCAATTTCTGTGTTTCATCGTCAATAAGAAGGTCCAAGGGATACAGTAAACCTGAAGTGAAGCATCGGAAACTAAAACTGGACTCACAGCAGAGGTTCAAATCATAGAAAGTTAGAGTTTCAGTCCTCTTGTACTTAAGTCGGCATTGTGCCTTTTGTATTAAATTCGGATGCAATTTCTGTGTTTCATCGTCAATAAGAAGATCAAAGGGATATAGTAAACCTGAAGTGAAGCATCAGAAACTAAAACTGGACCCACAGCAGAGGATCAAATCATAGAAAGTTAGAGTTTCAGTCCTCTTGTACTTAAGTCGGCATTTTATTTTTTGTATTAAATTCGGATGCAATTTCTGTGTTTCATCGTCAATAAGAAGGTCCAAGGGGTACAGTAAACCAGAAGTTAAGCATCGGAATCTGAAACTGGACTCACAGGAGGGGTTCAAATCATAGAAAGTTAGAAAATTAGTCCTCTTGTACTTAAGTCGGCATTGTGCCTTTTGTATTAAATTTGGATCCAATTTCTGTGTTTCATCGTCAATAAGAAGGTCCAATGGATACAGTAAACCTGAAGTTAAGCATCGGAATCTAAAACTGGACTCACAGCAGAGGTTCAAATCATATAAAGTTAGAGTTTCAGTCCCCTTGTACTTAAGTCGGCATTGTGCCTTTTGTATTAAATTCGGATGCAATTTCTGTGTTTCATCGTCAATAGCAAGGTCCAAGGGATACAGTAAACCAGAAGTTAAGCATCGGAATCTAAAACTGGACTCACAGGAGGGGTTCAATTCATAGAAAGTTAGAGTATCAGTCCTCTTGTACTTAAGTCGGCATTGTGCCTTTTTTATTAAATTCGGAAGCAATTTCTGTGTTTCATCGTCAGTAAGAAGGTCCAAGGGATACAGTAAACCTGAAGTGAAGCATCGGAAACTAAAACCAGACTCACAGGAGGGGTTCAATTCATACAAAGTTAGATTATCAGGCCTCCCTTACTTAAGTCGACATTGTGTCGTTTTTATTAAATTCGGATGCAATTTCTGTGTTTCATCGTCAATAAGAAGGTCCAAGGGATACAGTAAGCCTGAAGTTAAGCATCGGAACCTAAAACTGGACTCACAGGAGGGGTTCAAATCATAGAAAGTTGGAGTATCAGTCCTCTTGTACTTAAGTCGGCATTGTGCCCTTTTTATTAAATTCGGATGCAATATCTGTGTTTCATCGTCAATAAGAAGGTCCAAGGGATACAGTAAAACTGAAGTTAAGCAACGGAATCTAAAACTGGACTCACAGGAGGGGTTCAAATCATAGAAAGTTAGAGTATCAGTCCTCTTGTCCTTAAGTCGGCATTGTGCCTTTTTTATCAAATTCGGATGCAATTTCTGTGTTTCATCGTCCATAAGATGGTCCAAGGGATACAGTAAACCTGAAGTGAAGCATCAGAAACTAAAGCTGGACTCACAGCAGAGGTTCAAATCATAGAAAGTTAGAGTATCAGTCCTCTTGTACTTAAGTCGGCATTGTGCCTTTTCTATTAAATTCGGATGCAATTTCTGTGTTTCATCGTCAATAAGAAGGTCCAAGGGATACAGTAAACCTGAAGTGAAGCATCCCAAACTTAAACTGGACTCATAGCAGAGGTTCAAATCATACAAAGTTACAGTTTCAGTCCTCTTGTACTTAAGTCGGCATTGTGCCTTTTGTATTAAATTCGGATGCAATTTCTGTGTTTCATCGTCAATAAGAAGGTCCAAGGGATACAGTAAACCTGAAGTTAAGCATCGGAAACTAAAACTGGACTCACAGCAGAGGTTCAAATCATAGAAAATTAGAGTTTCAGTCCTCTTGTACTAAAGTCGGCATTGTGCCTTTTGTATTAAATTCTGATGCAATTTCTGTGTTTTATCGTCAATAAGAGGGTCCAAGGGATACAGTAAACCCGAAGTGAAGCATCGGAATCTAAAACTGGACCCACAGGAGAGGTTCAAATCATAGAAAGTTAGAGTATCAGTCCTCTTGTACTTAAGTCGGCATTGAGCCTTTTGTATTAAATTCGGATGCAATTTCTGTGTTTCATCGTCAATAAGAGGTCCATGGGATACAGTAAACCAGAAGTTAAGCAGCGGAAACTAAAACTGGACTCACAGCAGAGGTTCAAATCATAGAAAGTTGGAGTATCAGTCCTCTTGTACTTAAGTCGGCATTGTGCCTTTTTTATTAAATTCGGATGCAATTTCTGTGTTTCATCGTCCATAAGATGGTCCAAGGGATACAGTAAACCTGAAGTGAAGCATCGGAATCTAAAACTGGACTCACAGGAGGGGTTCAAATCATAGAAAGTTGGAGTATCAGTCCTCTTGTACTTAACTCGGCATTGTGCCCTTTTTATTAAATTCGGATGCAATATCTGTGTTTCATCGTCAATAAGAAGGTCCAAGGGATACAGTAAAACTGAAGTTAAGCAACGGAATCTAAAACTGGACTCACAGGATTGGTTCAAATCATAGAAAGTTAGAGTATCAGTCCTCTTGTCCTTAAGTCGGCATTGTGCCTTTTTTATTAAATTCGGATGCAATTTCTGTGTTTCATCGTCCATAAGATGGTCCAAGGGATACAGTAAACCTGAAGTGAAGCATCAGAAACTAAAGCTGGACTCACAGCAGAGGTTCAAATCATAGAAAGTTAGAGTATCAGTCCTCTTGTACTTAAGTCGGCATTGTGCCTTTTGTATTAAATTAGGATGCAATTTCTGTGTTTCATCGTCAATAAGAAGGTCCAAGGGATACAGTAAACCTGAAGTGAAACATCGGAAACTTAAACTGGACTCACAACAGATGTTCATATCATATAAAGTTAGAGTTTCAGTCCCCTTGTACTTAACTCGGCATTGTGCCTTTTGTATTAAATTCGGAAGCAATTTCTGTGTTTCATCGTCAATAGGAAGGTCCAAGGGATTCAGTAAATAGAAGTTAAGCATCGGAATCTAAAACTGGACTCACAGCAGAGGTTCAAATCATAGAAAGTTGGAGTATCAGTCCTCTTGTACTTAAGTAGGCATTGTGCCTTTTTTATTAAATTCGGATGCAATATCTATGTTTCATCGTCAATAAGAATGTCCAAGGGATACAGTAAACCTGAAGTTAAGCATCGGAATCTAAAACTGGACTCACAGGAGAGGTTCAAATCATAAAAAAGTGGGGTATCAGTCCTCTTGTACTTAAGTCGGCATTGTGCCTTTCTTATTGAAATCGGATGCAATATCTGTGTTTCATCGTCAATAAGAAGGTCCAAGGGATACAGTAATTCTGAAGTGAAGCATCGGAAACTAAAACTGGACTCACAGCAGAGGTTCAAATCATAGAAAGGTAGAGTATCAGTCCTCTTGTACTTAAGTCGGCATTGTGCCTTTTGTATTAAATTCGGATGCAATTTCTGTGTTTTATCGTCAATAAGAAGGTCCAAGGGATACAGTAAACCTGAAGTGAAGCATCCCAAACTTAAACTGGACTCATAGCAGAGGTTCAAATCATAGAAAGTTACAGTTTCAGTCCTCTTGTACTTAAGTCGGCATTGTGCCTTTTGTATTAAATTCGGATGCAATTTCTGTGTTTCATCGTCAATAAGAAGGTCCAAGGGATACAGTAAACCTGAAGTTAAGCATCGGAAACTAAAACTGGACTCACAGCAGAGGTTCAAATCATAGAAAATTAGAGTTTCAGTCCTCTTGTACTAAAGTCGGCATTGTGCCTTTTGTATTAAATTCGGATGCAATTTCTGTGTTTCATCGTCAATAAGAGGGTCCAAGGGATACAGTAAACCCGAAGTGAAGCATCGGAATCTAAAACTGGACCCACAGGAGAGGATCAAATCATAGAAAGTTAGAGTATCAGTCCTCTTGTACTTAAGTCGGCATTGAGCCTTTTGTATTAAATTCGGATGCAATTTCTGTGTTTCATCGTCAATAAGAGGTCCATGGGATACAGTAAACCAGAAGTTAAGCATCGGAAACTAAAACTGGACTCACAGCAGAGGTTCAAATGATAGAAAATTGGAGTATCAGTCCTCTTGTACGTAAGTCGGCATTGTGCCTTTTTTATTAAATTCGGATGCAATATCTATGTTTCATCGTCAATAAGAAGGTCCAAGGGATACAGTAAACCTGAAGTGAAGCATCGGAAACTAAAACTGGACTCACAGCAGAGGTTCAAATCATATAAAGTTAGAGTTTCAGTCCTCTTGTACTTAAGTGGGCATTGTGCCTTTTGTATTAAATTCGGATGCAATTTCTGTGTTTCATCGTCAATAAGAAGATCAAAGGGATATAGTAAACCTGAAGTGAAGCATCAGAAACTAAAACTGGACCCACAGCAGAGGATCAAATCATAGAAAGTTAGAGTTTCAGTCCTCTTGTACTTAAGTCGGCATTTTTTTTTTTTTGTATTAAATTCGGATGCAATTTCTGTGTTTCATCGTCAATAAGAAGGTCCAAGGGGTACAGTAAACCAGAAGTTAAGCATCGGAATCTGAAACTGGACTCACAGGAGGGGTTCAAATCATAGAAAGTTAGAAAATTAGTCCTCTTGTACTTAAGTCGGCATTGTGCCTTTTGTATTAAATTTGGATCCAATTTCTGTGTTTCATCGTCAATAAGAAGGTCCAATGGATACAGTAAACCTGAAGTTAAGCATCGGAATCTAAAACTGGACTCACAGCAGAGGTTCAAATCATATAAAGTTAGAGTTTCAGTCCTCTTGTTCTTAAGTCGGCATTGTGCCTTTTGTATTAAATTCGGATGCAATTTCTGTGTTTCATCGTCAATAGGAAGGTCCAAGGGATACAGTAAACCAGAAGTTAAGCATCGGAATCTAAAACTGGACTCACAGGAGGGGTTCAAATCATAGAAAGTTAGAGTATCAGTCCTCTTGTACTTAAGTCGGCATTGTGCCTTTTTTATTAAATTCGGAAGCAATTTCTGTGTTTCATCGTCAGTAAGAAGGTCCAAGGGATACAGTAAACCTGAAGTGAAGCATCGGAAACTAAAACTGGACTCACAGGAGGGGTTCAATTCATACAAAGTTAGATTATCAGGCCTCCCTTCCTTAAGTCGACATTGTGTCGTTTTTATTAAATTCGGATGCAATTTCTGTGTTTCATCGTCAATAAGAAGGTCCAAGGGGTACAGTAAGCCTGAAGTTAAGCATCGGAACCTAAAACTGGACTCACAGGAGGGGTTCAAATCATAGAAAGTTGGAGTATCAGTCCTCTTGTACTTAAGTCGGCATTGTGCCCTTTTTATTAAATTCGGATGCAATATCTGTGTTTCACCGTCAATAAGAAGGTCCAAGGGATACAGTAAAACTGAAGTTAAGCAACGGAATCTAAAACTGGACTCACAGGAGGGGTTCAAATCATAGAAAGTTAGAGTATCAGTCCTCTTGTACTTAAGTCGGCATTGTGCCTTTTGTATTAAATTCGGATGCAATTTCTGTGTTTCATCGTCAATAAGAAGGTCCAAGGGATACAGTAAACCTGAAGTGAAACATCGGAAACTTAAACTGGACTCACAACAGATGTTCATATCATATAAAGTTAGAGTTTCAGTCCTCTTGTACTTAACTCGGCATTGTGCCTTTTGTATTAAATTCGGAAGCAATTTCTGTGTTTCATCGTCAATAGGAAGGTCCAAGGGATTCAGTAAATAGAAGTTAAGCATCGGAATCTAAAACTGGACTCACAGGAGGGGTTCAAATCATAGAAAGTTCGAGTATCAGTCCTCATGTACTTTAGTCGGCATTGTGCATTTTTTATTAAATTCGGATGCAATTTCTGTGTTTCATCATCAGTAAGAATGTCCAAGGGATACAGTAAACCTGAAGTGAAGCATCGGAAACAAAAACTGGACTCACAGGAGGGGTTCAAATCATAGAAAGTTAGAGTCACAGTCCTCTTGTACTTAAGTCGTCATTGTGTCGTTTTTATTAAATTCGGATGCATTTTCTGTGTTTCATCGTCAATAAGAATGTCCAAAGGATACAGTAAACCTGAAGTTAAGCATCGGAATCTAAAACTGGACTCACAGGAGAGGTTCAAATCATAAAAAAGTGGGGTATCAGTCCTCTTGTACTTAAGTCGGCATTGTGCCTTTCTTATTGAAATCGGATGCAATATCTGTGTTTCATCGTCAATAAGAAGGTCCAAGGGATACAGTAATTCTGAAGTGAAGCATCGGAAACTAAAACTGGACTCACAGCAGAGGTTCAGATCATAGAAAGGTAGAGTATCAGTCCTCTTGTACTTAAGTCGGCATTGTGCCTTTTGTATTAAATTCGGATGCAATTTCTGTGTTTCATCGTCAATAAGAAGGTCCAAGGGATACAGTAAACCTGAAGTGAAGCATCCCAAACTTAAACTGGACTCATAGCAGAGGTTCAAATCATAGAAAGTTACAGTTTCAGTCCTCTTGTACTTAAGTCGGCATTGTGCCTTTTGTATTAAATTCGGATGCAATTTCTGTGTTTCATCGTCAATAAGAAGGTCCAAGGGATACAGTAAACCTGAAGTTAAGCATCGGAAACTAAAACTGGACTCACAGCAGAGGTTCAAGTCATAGAAAATTAGAGTTTCAGTCCTCTTGTACTAAAGTCGGCATTGTGCCTTTTGTATTAAATTCGGATGCAATTTCTGTGTTTCATCGTCAATAAGAGGGTCCAAGGGATACAGTAAACCCGAAGTGAAGCATCGGAATCTAAAACTGGACCCACAGGAGAGGATCAAATCATAGAAAGTTAGAGTATCAGTCCTCTTGTACTTAAGTCGGCATTGAGCCTTTTGTATTAAATTCGGATGCAATTTCTGTGTTTCATCGTCAATAAGAGGTCCATGGGATACAGTAAACCAGAAGTTAAGCATCGGAAACTAAAACTGGACTCACAGCAGAGGTTCAAATCATAGAAAGTAGGAGTATCAGTCCTCTTGTACTTAAGTCGGCATTGTGCCTTTTTTATTAAATTCGGATGCAATATCTATGTTTCATCGTCAATAAGAAGGTCCAAGGGATACAGTAAACCTGAAGTGAAGCATCGGAAACTAAAACTAGACTCACAGCAGAGGTTCATATCATAGAAAGTTAGAGTTTCAGTCCCCTTGTACTTAGGTCGGCATTGTGCCTTTTGTATTAAATTCGGTCGCAATTTCTGTGTTTCATCGTCAATAGGAAGGTCCAAGGGATACAGTAAACCAGAAGTTAAGCATCGGAATCTAAAACTGGTCTCACAGGAGGGGTTCAAATCATAGAAAGTTAGAGTATCAGTCCTTTTGTACTTAAGTCGGCATAGTGCATTTTTTATTAAATTCGGGTGCAATTTCTGTGTTTCATCGTCAGTAAGAATGTCCAAGGGATACTGTAAACCTGAAGTGAAGCATCGGAAACAAAAACTGGACTCACAGGAGGGGTTCAAATCATAGAAAGTTAGAGTATCAGTCCTCTTGTACTTAAGTCGTCATTGTGTCGTTTTTATTAAATTCGGATGCATTTTCTGTGTTTCATCGTCAATAAGAATGTCCAAGGAATACAGTAAACCTGAAGTTAAGCATCGGAATCTAAAACTGGACTCACAGGAGGGGTTCAAATCATAGAAAGTTGGAGTATCAGTCCTCTTGTACTTAAGTCGGCATTGTGCCTTTCTTATTGAAATCGGATGCAATATCTGTGTTTCATCGTCAATAAGAAGGTCCAAGGGATACAGTAATTCTGAAGTGAAGCATCGGAAACTAAAACTGGACTCACAGCAGAGGTTCAAATCATAGAAAGTTAGAGTATCAGTCCTCTTGTACTTAAGTCGGCATTGTGCCTTTTGTATTAAATTCGGATGCAATTTCTGTGTTTCATCGTCAATAAGAAGGTCCAAGGGATACAGTAAACCTGAAGTGAAGCATCCCAAACTTAAACTGGACTCATACCAGAGGTTCAAATCATAGAAAGTTACAGTTTCAGTCCTCTTGTACTTAAGTCGGCATTGTGCCTTTTGTATTAAATTCGGATGCAATATATGTGTTTCATCGACAATAAGAAGGTCCAAGGGATACAGTACACCTGAAATTAAGCATCGGAAACTAATACTGGACTCACAGCAGAGGTTCAAATCATAGAAAGTTAGAGTAACAGTCCTCTTGTACTTAAGTCGGCGTTGTGCCTTTTTTATTAAATTCGGATGCAATTTCTGTGTTTCATCGTCATTAAGAAGGTCCAAGGGATACAGTAAACCTGAAGTTAAGCATCGGAATCTAAAACTGGACTCACAGGAGGGGTTCAAATCATAGAATGTCAGAGTATCAGTCCTCTTGTACTTAAGTCGGCATTGTGCCTTTCTTATTAAATACGGATGCAATTTCTGTGTTTCATCGTCAATAAGAAGGTCCCAGGGATACAGTAAATGTGAAGTGAAGCATCAGAAACTAAAGCTGGACTCACAGCAGAGGTTCAAATCATACAAAGTTAGAGTATCAGTCCTCTTGTACTTAAGTCGGCATTGTGTCTTTTGTATTAAATTCGGATGCAATTTCTGTGTTTCATCGTCAATAAGAAGGTCCAAGGGATACAGTAAACCTGAAGTGAAACATCGGAAACTTAAACTGGACTCACAGCAGAGGTTCAAATCATATAAAGTCAGAGTTTCAGTCCCCTTGTACTTAAGTCGGCATTGTGCCTTTTGTATTAAATTCAGATGCAATTTCTGTGTTTCATCGTCAATAGGAAGGTCCAAGGGATACAGTAAACCAGAAGTTAAGCATCGGAATCTAAAACTGGACTCACAGGAAGGGTTCAAATCATAGAAAGTTAGAGTATCAGTGCTCTTGTACTTAAGTCGGCATTGTGCCTTTTTTATTAAATTCGGATGCAATTTCTGTGTTTCATCGTCAGTAAGAAGGTCCAAGGGATACAGTAAACCTGAAGTGAAGCATCGGAAACTGAAACTGGACTCACAGGAGGGGTTCAAATCATACAAAGTTAGATTATCAGTCCTCTTGTACTTAAGTCGTCATTGTGTCGTTTTTATTAAATTCGGATGCAATTTCTGTGTTTCATCGTCAATAAGAAGGTCCAAGGGATACAGTAAACCTGAAGTTAAGCATCGGAATCTAAAACTGGACTCACAGGAGGGGTTCAAATCATATAAAGTCGGAGTATCAGTCCTCTTGTACTTAAGTCGGCATTGTGCCCTTTTTATTAAATTCGGATGCAATATCTGTGTTTCATCGTCAATAAGAAGGTCCAAGGGATACAGTAAAACTGAAGTTAAGCAACGGAATCTAAAACTGGACTCACAGGAGGGGTTCAAATCATAGATAGTTAGAGTATCAGTACTCTTGTCCTTAAGTCGGCATTGTGCCTTTTTTATTAAATTCGGATGCAATTTCTGTGTTTCATCGTCCATAAGATGGTCCAAGGGATACAGTAAACCTGAAGTGAAGCATCAGAAACTAAAGCTGGACTCACAGCAGAGGTTCAAATCATAGAAAGTTAGAGTATCAGTCCTCTTGTACTTAAGTCGGCATTGTGCCTTTTGTATTAAATTCGGATGCAATTTCTGTGTTTCATCGTCAATAAGAAGCTCCAAGGGATACAGTAAACCTGAAGTGAAACATCGGAAACTTAAACTGGACTCACAGCAGATGTTCATATCACATAAAGTTAGAGTTTCAGTCACCTTGTACTTAAGTCGGCATTGTGCCTTTTGTATTAAATTCGGAAGCAATTTCTGTGTTTCATCGTCAATAGGAAGGTCCAAGGGATACAGTAAACCTGAAGTTAAGCATCGGAATCTAAAACTGGACTCACAGGAGGGGTTCAAATCATAGAAAGTTAGAGTATCAGTCCTCTTGCACTTAAGTCGGCATTGTGCATTTTTTATTAAATTCGGATGCAATTTCTGTGTTTCATCGTCAGTAAGAATGTCCAAGGGATACAGTAAACCAGAAGATAAGCATCGGAATCTAAAACTGGACTCACAGGAGGGGTTCAAATCATAGAAAGTTGGAGTATCAGTCCTCTTGTACTTAAGTCGGCAATGTGCCTTTCTAATTGAATTCGGATGCAATATCTGTGTTTCATCGTCAATAAGAAGGTCCAAGGGATACAGTAATTCTGAAGTGAAGCACCGGAAACTAAAACTGGACCCACAGCAGAGGTTCAAATCATAGAAAGTTAGAGTATCAGTCCTCTCGTACTTAAGTCGGCATTGTGCCTTTTGTATTAAATTCGGATGCAATTTCTGTGTTTCATCGTCAATAAGAAGGTCCCAGGGATACAGTAAACCTGAAGTGAAGCATCGCAAACTTAAACTGGTTCCATAGCTGAGATTCAAATCATAGAATGTTACAGTTTCAGTCCTCTTGTACTTAAGTCGGCATTGTGCCTTTTGTATTAAATTCGGATGCAATATATGTGTTTCATCGACAATAAGAAGAACCAAGGGATACAGTAAACCTGAAGTGAAGCATCGGAAATTAAACTGGACTCACAGCAGAGGTTCAAATCATAGAAAGTTAGAGTAACAGTCCTCTTGTACTTAAGTCGGCATTGTGCCTTTTTTATTAAATTCGGATGCAATTTCTGTGTTTCATCGTCAATAAGAAGGTCCAAGGGATACAGTAAACCTGAAGTTAAGCATCGGAATCTAAAACTGGACTCAACAGGAGGGGTTCAAATCATAGAATGTTAGAGTATCAGTCCTCTTGTACTTAAGTCTGCATTGTGCCTTTCTTATTAAATACGGATGCAATTTCTGTGTTTCATCGTCAATAAGAAGGTCCCAGGGATACAGTAAATGTGAAGTGAAGCATCGGAAACTAAATCTGGACTCACAGCAGAGGTTCAAATCATAGAAAGTTAGAGCTTCAGTCCTCTTGTACTTATGTCGGCATTGTGCCTTTTGTATTAAATTCGGATGCAGTTTCTGTGTTTCATCGTCAATAAGAAGGTCTAAGGAATACAGTAAAACTGAAGTTAAGCAACGGAATCTAAAACTGGACTCACAGGAGGGGTTCAAATCATAGAAAGTTAGAGTATCAGTCCTCTTGTACTTAAGTCGGCATTGTGCCTTTTTTATTAAATTCGTATGCAATTTCTGTGTTTTATCGTCAATAAGATGGTCCAAGGGATACAGTAAACCTGAAGTGAAGCATCAGAAACTAAAGCTGGACTCACAGCAGAGGTTCAAACCATAGAAAGTTAGAGTATCAGTCCTCTTGTACTTAAGTCGGCATTGTGCCTTTTGTATTAAATTCGGATGCAATTTCTGTTTTTCATCGTCAATAAGAAGGTCCAAGGGATACAGTAAACCTGAAGTGAAACATCGGAAACTTAAACAGGACTCACAGCAGAGGTTCAAATCATATAAAGTTAGAGTTTCAGTCCCCTGGTACTTAAGTCGGCATTGTGCCTTTTGTATTAAATTCGGATGCAATTTCTGTGTTTCATCGTCAATAGGAAGGTCCAAGGGATACAGTAAACCAGAAGTTAAGCATCGGAATCGAAAACTGGACTCACAGGAAGGGTTCAAATCATAGAAAGTTAGAGTGTCAGTCCTCTTGTACTTAAGTCGGCATTGTGCCTTTTTTATTTAATTCGGATGCAATGTCTGTGTTTCATCGTCAGTAAGAAGGTCCACGGGATACAGTAAATCTGAAGTGAAGCATCGGAAACTGAAACTGGACTCACAGGAGGGGTTCAAATGATACAAAGTTAGATTATCAGTCCTCTTGTACTTAAGTCGTCATTGTGTCGTTTTTATTAAATTCGCATGCAATTTCTGTGTTTCATCGTCAATAAGAAGGTCCAAGGGATACAGTAAACCTGAAGTTAAGCATCGGAATCTAAAACTGGACTCACAGGAGGGGTTCAAATCATAGAAAGTTGGAGTATCAGTCCTCTTGTACTTAAATCGGCATTGTGCCTTTTTTATTAAATTCCGATGCAATATCTGTGTTTCATCGTCAATAAGAAGGTCCAAGGGATACAGTAATTCTGAAGTGAAGCATCGGAAACTAAAACTGGACTCACAGCAGAGGTTCAAATCATAGAAAGTTAGAGTATCAGTCCTCTTCTACTTAAGTCGGCATTGTGCCTTTTGTATTAAATTCGGATGCAATTTCTGTGTTTCATCGTCAATAAGAAGGTCCAAGGGATACAGTAAACCTGAAGTGAAGCATCCCAAACTTAAACTGGACTCATAGCAGAGGTTCAAATCATAGAAAGTTACAGTTTCAGTCCTCTTGTACTTAAGTCGGCATTGTGCCTTTTTTATTTAATTCGGATGCAATGTCTGTGTTTCATCGTCAGTAAGAAGGTCCACGGGATACAGTAAATCTGAAGTGAAGCATCGGAAACTGAAACTGGACTCACAGGAGGGGTTCAAATGATACAAAGTTAGATTATCAGTCCTCTTGTACTTAAGTCGTCATTGTGTCGTTTTTATTAAATTCGCATGCAATTTCTGTGTTTCATCGTCAATAAGAAGGTCCAAGGGATACAGTAAACCTGAAGTTAAGCATCGGAATCTAAAACTGGACTCACAGGAGGGGTTCAAATCATAGAAAGTTGGAGTATCAGTCCTCTTGTACTTAAATCGGCATTGTGCCTTTTTTATTAAATTCGGATGCAATTTCTGTGTTTCATCGTCAATAGGAAGGTCCAAGGGATACAGTAAACCAGAAGTTAAGCATCGGAATCTAAAACTGGACTCACAGGAAGGGTTCAAATCATAGAAAGTTAGAGTATCAGTGCTCTTGTACTTAAGTCGGCATTGTGCCTTTTTTATTAAATTCGGATGCAATTTCTGTGTTTCATCGTCAGTAAGAAGGTCCAAGGGATACAGTAAACCTGAAGTGAAGCATCGGAAACTGAAACTGGACTCACAGGAGGGGTTCAAATCATACAAAGTTAGATTATCAGTCCTCTTGTACTTAAGTCGTCATTGTGTCGTTTTTATTAAATTCGGATGCAATTTCTGTGTTTCATCGTCAATAAGAAGGTCCAAGGGATACAGTAAACCTGAAGTTAAGCATCGGAATCTAAAACTGGACTCACAGGAGGGGTTCAAATCATATAAAGTCGGAGTATCAGTCCTCTTGTACTTAAGTCGGCATTGTGCCCTTTTTATTAAATTCGGATGCAATATCTGTGTTTCATCGTCAATAGGAAGGTCCAAGGGATACAGTAAACCTGAAGTGAAGCATCGGAAACTTAAACTGGACTCACAGCAGATGTTCATATCACATAAAGTTAGAGTTTCAGTCCCCTTGTACTTAAGTCGGCATTGTGCCTTTTGTATTAAATTCGGAAGCAATTTCTGTGTTTCATCGTCAATAGGAAGGTCCAAGGGATACAGTAAACCTGAAGTTAAGCATCGGAATCTAAAACTGGACTCACAGGAGGGGTTCAAATCATAGAAAGTTAGAGTATCAGTCCTCTTGCACTTAAGTCGGCATTGTGCATTTTTTATTAAATTCGGATGCAATTTCTGTGTTTCATCGTCAGTAAGAATGTCCAAGGGATACAGTAAACCAGAAGATAAGCATCGGAATCTAAAACTGGACTCACAGGAGGGGTTCAAATCATAGAAAGTTGGAGTATCAGTCCTCTTGTACTTAAGTCGGCAATGTGCCTTTCTAATTGAATTCGGATGCAATATCTGTGTTTCATCGTCAATAAGAAGGTCCAAGGGATACAGTAATTCTGAAGTGAAGCACCGGAAACTAAAACTGGACCCACAGCAGAGGTTCAAATCATAGAAAGTTAGAGTATCAGTCCTCTCGTACTTAAGTCGGCATTGTGCCTTTTGTATTAAATTCGGATGCAATTTCTGTGTTTCATCGTCAATAAGAAGGTCCCAGGGATACAGTAAACCTGAAGTGAAGCATCGCAAACTTAAACTGGTTCCATAGCTGAGATTCAAATCATAGAATGTTACAGTTTCAGTCCTCTTGTACTTAAGTCGGCATTGTGCCTTTTGTATTAAATTCGGATGCAATATATGTGTTTCATCGACAATAAGAAGAACCAAGGGATACAGTAAACCTGAAGTGAAGCATCGGAAATTAAACTGGACTCACAGCAGAGGTTCAAATCATAGAAAGTTAGAGTAACAGTCCTCTTGTACTTAAGTCGGCATTGTGCCTTTTTTATTAAATTCGGATGCAATTTCTGTGTTTCATCGTCAATAAGAAGGTCCAAGGGATACAGTAAACCTGAAGTTAAGCATCGGAATCTAAAACTGGACTCAACAGGAGGGGTTCAAATCATAGAATGTTAGAGTATCAGTCCTCTTGTACTTAAGTCTGCATTGTGCCTTTCTTATTAAATACGGATGCAATTTCTGTGTTTCATCGTCAATAAGAAGGTCCCAGGGATACAGTAAATGTGAAGTGAAGCATCGGAAACTAAAACTGGACTCACAGCAGAGGTTCAAATCATAGAAAGTTAGAGCTTCAGTCCTCTTGTACTTATGTCGGCATTGTGCCTTTTGTATTAAATTCGGATGCTGTTTCTGTGTTTCATCGTCAATAAGAAGGTCCAAGGGATACAGTAATTCTGAAGTGAAGCAACGGAATCTAAAACTGGACTCACAGGAGGGGTTCAAATCATAGAAAGTTAGAGTATCAGTCCTCTTGTACTTAAGTCGGCATTGTGCCTTTTTTATTAAATTCGAATGCAATTTCTGTGTTTTATCGTCAATAAGATGGTCCAAGGGATACAGTAAACCTGAAGTGAAGCATCAGAAACTAAAGCTGGACTCACAGCAGAGGTTCAAACCATAGAAAGTTAGATTATCAGTCCTCTTGTACTTAAGTCGGCATTGTGCCTTTTGTATTAAATTCGGATGCAATTTCTGTGTTTCATCGTCAATAAGAAGCTCCAAGGGATACAGTAAACCTGAATTGAAACATCGGAAACTTAAACTGGACTCACAGCAGATGTTCATATCACATAAAGTTAGAGTTTCAGTCCCCTTGTACTTAAGTCGGCATTGTGCCTTTTGTATTAAATTCGGAAGCAATTTCTGTGTTTCATCGTCAATAGGAAGGTCCAAGGGATACAGTAAACCAGAAGTTAAGCATCGGAATCGAAAACTGGACTCACAGGAAGGGTTCAAATCATAGAAAGTTAGAGTGTCAGTCCTCTTGTACTTAAGTCGGCATTGTGCCTTTTTTATTTAATTCGGATGCAATGTCTGTGTTTCATCGTCAGTAAGAAGGTCCACGGGATACAGTAAATCTGAAGTGAAGCATCGGAAACTGAAACTGGACTCACAGGAGGGGTTCAAATGATACAAAGTTAGATTATCAGTCCTCTTGTACTTAAGTCGTCATTGTGTCGTTTTTATTAAATTCGCATGCAATTTCTGTGTTTCATGGTCAATAAGAAGGTCCAAGGGATACAGTAAACCTGAAGTTAAGCATCGGAATCTAAAACTGGACTCACAGGAGGGGTTCAAATCATAGAAAGTTGGAGTATCAGTCCTCTTGTACTTAAATCGGCATTGTGCCTTTTTTATTAAATTCCGATGCAATATCTGTGTTTCATCGTCAATAAGAAGGTCCAAGGGATACAGTAATTCTGAAGTGAAGCATCGGAAACTAAAACTGGACTCACAGCAGAGGTTCAAATCATAGAAAGTTAGAGTATCAGTCCTCTTCTACTTAAGTCGGCATTGTGCCTTTTGTATTAAATTCGGATGCAATTTCTGTGTTTCATCGTCAATAAGAAGGTCCAAGGGATACAGTAAACCTGAAGTGAAGCATCCCAAACTTAAACTGGACTCATAGCAGAGGTTCAAATCATAGAAAGTTACAGTTTCAGTCCTCTTGTACTTAAGTCGGCATTGTGCCTTTTTTATTTAATTCGGATGCAATGTCTGTGTTTCATCGTCAGTATGAAGGTCCACGGGATACAGTAAATCTGAAGTGAAGCATCGGAAACTGAAACTGGACTCACAGGAGGGGTTCAAATGATACAAAGTTAGATTATCAGTCCTCTTGTACTTAAGTCGTCATTGTGTCGTTTTTATTAAATTCGCATGCAATTTCTGTGTTTCATCGTCAATAAGAAGGTCCAAGGGATACAGTAAACCTGAAGTTAAGCATCGGAATCTAAAACTGGACTCACAGGAGGGGTTCAAATCATAGAAAGTTGGAGTATCAGTCCTCTTGTACTTAAATCGGCATTGTGCCTTTTTTATTAAATTCGGATGCAATATCTGTGTTTCATCGTCAATAAGAAGGTCCAAGGGATACAGTAATTCTGAAGTGAAGCATCGGAAACTAAAACTGGACTCACAGCAGAGGTTCAAATCATAGAAAGTTAGAGTATCAGTCCTCTTCTACTTAAGTCGGCATTGTGCCTTTTGTATTAAATTCGGATGCAATTTCTGTGTTTCATCGTCAATAAGAAGGTCCAAGGGATACAGTAAACCTGAAGTGAAGCATCCCAAACTTAAACTGGACTCATAGCAGAGGTTCAAATCATAGAAAGTTACAGTTTCAGTCCTCTTGTACTTAAGTCGGCATTGTGCCTTTTGTATTAAATTCGGATGCAATTTCTGTGTTTCATCGTCAATAAGAAGGTCCCAGGGATACAGTAAACCTGAAGTGAAGCATCGCAAACTTCAACTGGTTCCATAGCTGAGATTCAAATCATAGAATGTTACAGTTTCAGTCCTCTAGTACTTAAGTCGGCATTGTGCCTTTTGTATTAAATTCGGATGCAATATATGTGTTTCATCGACAATAAGAAGAACCAAGGGATACAGTAAACCTGAAGTGAAGCATCGGAAATTAAACTGGACTCACAGCAGAGGTTCAAATCATAGAAAGTTAGAGTAACAGTCCTCTTGTACTTAAGTCGGCATTGTGCCTTTTTTATTAAATTTGGATGCAATTTCTGTGTTTCATCGTCAATAAGAAGGTCCAAGGGATACAGTAAACCTGAAGTTAAGCATCGGAATCTAAAACTGGACTCAACAGGAGGGGTTCAAATCATAGAATGTTAGAGTATCAGTCCTCTTGTACTTAAGTCTGCATTGTGCCTTTCTTATTAAATACGGATGCAATTTCTGTGTTTCATCGTCAATAAGAAGGTCCCAGGGATACAGTAAATGTGAAGTGAAGCATCGGAAACTAAAACTGGACTCACAGCAGAGGTTCAAATCATAGAAAGTTAGAGCTTCGGTCCTCTTGTACTTATGTCGGCATTGTGCCTTTTGTATTAAATTCGGATGCAGTTTCTGTGTTTCATCGTCAATAAGAAGGTCTAAGGAATACAGTAAAACTGAAGTTAAGCAACGGAATCTAAAACTGGACTCACAGGAGGGGTTCAAATCATAGAAAGTTAGAGTATCAGTCCTCTTGTACTTAAGTCGGCATTGTGCCTTTTTTATTAAATTTGGATGCAATTTCTGTGTTTTATCGTCAATAAGATGGTCCAAGGGATACAGTAAACCTGAAGTGAAGCATCAGAAACTAAAGCTGGACTCACAGCAGAGGTTCAAATCATAGAAAGTTAGAGTATCAGTCCTCTTGTACTTAAGTCGGCATTGTGCCTTTTGTATTAAATTCGGATGCAATTTCTGTTTTTCATCGTCAATAAGAAGGTCCAAGGGATACAGTAAACCTGAAGTGAAACATCGGAAACTTAAACAGGACTCACAGCAGAGGTTCAAATCATATAAAGTTAGAGTTTCAGTCCCCTGGTACTTAAGTCGGCATTGTGCCTTTTGTATTAAATTCGGATGCAATTTCTGTGTTTCATCGTCAATAGGAAGGTCCAAGGGATACAGTAAACCAGAAGTTAAGCATCGGAATCGAAAACTGGACTCACAGGAAGGGTTCAAATCATAGAAAGTTAGAGTGTCAGTCCTCTTGTACTTAAGTCGGCATTGTGCCTTTTTTATTTAATTCGGATGCAATGTCTGTGTTTCATCGTCAGTAAGAAGGTCCACGGGATACAGTAAATCTGAAGTGAAGCATCGGAAACTGAAACTGGACTCACAGGAGGGGTTCAAATGATACAAAGTTAGATTATCAGTCCTCTTGTACTTAAGTCGTCATTGTGTCGTTTTTATTAAATTCGCATGCAATTTCTGTGTTTCATCGTCAATAAGAAGGTCCAAGGGATACAGTAAACCTGAAGTTAAGCATCGGAATCTAAAACTGGACTCACAGGAGGGGTTCAAATCATAGAAAGTTGGAGTATCAGTCCTCTTGTACTTAAATCGGCATTGTGCCTTTTTTATTAAATTCGGATGCAATATCTGTGTTTCATCGTCAATAAGAAGGTCCAAGGGATACAGTAATTCTGAAGTGAAGCATCGGAAACTAAAACTGGACTCACAGCAGAGGTTCAAATCATAGAAAGTTAGAGTATCAGTCCTCTTCTACCTAAGTCGGCATTGTGCCTTTTGTATTAAATTCGGATGCAATTTCTGTGTTTCATCGTCAATAAGAAGGTCCAAGGGATACAGTAAACCTGAAGTAAAGCATCCCAAACTTAAACTGGACTCATAGCAGAGGTTCAAATCATAGAAAGTTACAGTTTCAGTCCTCTTGTACTTAAGTCGGCATTGTGCCTTTTTTATTTAATTCGGATGCAATGTCTGTGTTTCATCGTCAGTAAGAAGGTCCACGGGATACAGTAAATCTGAAGTGAAGCATCGGAAACTGAAACTGGACTCACAGGAGGGGTTCAAATGATACAAAGTTAGATTATCAGTCCTCTTGTACTTAAGTCGTCATTGTGTCGTTTTTATTAAATTCGCATGCAATTTCTGTGTTTCATCGTCAATAAGAAGGTCCAAGGGATACAGTAAACCTGAAGTTAAGCATCGGAATCTAAAACTGGACTCACAGGAGGGGTTCAAATCATAGAAAGTTGGAGTATCAGTCCTCTTGTACTTAAATCGGCATTGTGCCTTTTTTATTAAATTCGGATGCAATATCTGTGTTTCATCGTCAATAAGAAGGTCCAAGGGATACAGTAATTCTGAAGTGAAGCATCGGAAACTAAAACTGGACTCACAGCAGAGGTTCAAATCATAGAAAGTTAGAGTATCAGTCCTCTTTTACTTAAGTCGGCATTGTGCCTTTTGTATTAAATTCGGATGCAATTTCTGTGTTTCATCGTCAATAAGAAGGTCCAAGGGATACAGTAAACCTGAAGTGAAGCATCCCAAACTTAAACTGGACTCATAGCAGAGGTTCAAATCATAGAAAGTTACAGTTTCAGTCCTCTTGTACTTAAGTCGGCATTGTGCCTTTTGTATTAAATTCGGATGCAATATATGTGTTTCATCGACAATAAGAAGGTCCAAGGGATACAGTACACCTGAAGTGAAGCATCGGAAACTAAAACTGGACTCACAGCAGAGGTTCAAATCATAGAAAGTTAGAGTAACAGTCCTCTTGTACTTAAGTCGGCGTTGTGCCTTTTTTATTAAATTCGGATGCAATTTCTGTGTTCCATCGTCAATAAGAAGGTCCAAGGGATACAGTAAACCTGAAGTTAAGCATCGGAATCTAAAACTGGACTCACAGGAGGGGTTCAAATCATAGAATGTTAGAGTATCAGTCCTCTTGTACTTAAGTCGGCATTGTGCCTTTCTTATTAAATACGGATGCAATTTCTGTGTTTCATCGTCAATAAGAAGGTCCCAGGGATACAGTAAATGTGAAGTGAAGCATCGGAAACTAAAACTGGACTCACAGCAGAGGTTCAAATCATAGAAAGTTAGAGCTTCAGTCCTCTTGTACTTATGTCGGCATTGTGCCTTTTGTATTAAATTCAGATGCAGTTTCTGTGTTTCATCGTCAATAAGAAGGTCTAAGGGATACAGTAAAACTGAAGTTAAGCAACGGAATCTAAAACTGGACTCACAGGAGGGGTTCAAATCATAGAAAGTTAGAGTATCAGTCCTCTTGTACTTAAGTAGGCATTGTGCCTTTTTTATTAAATTCGGATGCAATTTCTGTGTTTTATCGTCAATAAGATGGTCCAAGGGATACAGTAAACCTGAAGTGAAGCATCAGAAACTAAAGCTGGACTCACAGCAGAGGTTCAAATCATAGAAAGTTAGAGTATCAGTCCTCTTGTACTTAAGTCGGCATTGTGCCTTTTGTATTAAATTCGGATGCAATTTCTGTGTTTCATCGTCAATAAGAAGGTCCAAGGGATACAGTAAACCTGAAGTGAAACATCGGAAACTTAAACTGGACTCACAGCAGAGGTTCAAATCATATAAAGTTAGAGTTTCAGTCCCCTTGTACTTAAGTCGGCATTGTGCCTTTTGTATTAAATTCAGATGCAATTTCTGTGTTTCATCGTCAATAGGAAGGTCCAAGGGATACAGTAAACCAGAAGTTAAGCATCGGAATCTAAAACTGGACTCACAGGAAGGGTTCAAATCATAGAAAGTTAGAGTATCAGTCCTCTTGTACTTAAGTCGGCATTGTGCCTTTTTTATTAAATTCGGATGCAATTTCTGTGTTTCATCGTCAGTAAGAAGGTCCAAGGGATACAGTAAACCTGAAGTGAAGCATCGGAAACTGAAACTGGACTCACAGGAGGGGTTCAAATCATACAAAGTTAGATTATCAGTCCTCTTGTACTTAAGTCGTCATTGTGTCGTTTTTATTAAATTCGGATGCAATTTCTGTGTATCATCGTCAATAAGAAGGTCCAAGGGATACAGTAAACCTGACGTTAAGCATCGGAATCTGAAACTGGACTCACAGGAGGGGTTCAAATCATATAAAGTTGGAGTATCAGTCCTCTTGTACTTAAGTCGGCATTGTGCCCTTTTTATTAAATTCGGATGCAATATCTGTGTTTCATCGTCAATAAGAAGGTCCAAGGGATACAGTAAAACTGAAGTTAAGCATCGGAATCTAAAACTGGACTCACAGGAGGGGTTCAAATCATAGAAAGTTAGAGTATCAGTCCTCTTGTACTTAAGTCGGCATTGTGCATTTTTTATTAAATTCGGATGCAATTTCTGTGTTTCATCGTCAGTAAGAATGTCCAAGGGATACAGTAAACCTGAAGTGAAGCATCGGAAACGAAAACTGGACTCACAGGAGGGGTTCAAATCATAGAAAATTAGAGTATCAGTCCTCTTGTACTTAAGTCGTCATTGTGTCGTTTTTATTAAATTCGGATGCATTTTCTGTGTTTCATCGTCAATAAGAATATCCAAGGGATACAGTGAACCTGAAGTTAAGCATCGGAATCTAAAACTGGACTCACAGGAGGGGTTCAAATCATAGAAAGTAGGAGTATCAGTCCTCTTGTACTTAAGTCGGCATTGTGCCTTTCTTATTGAATTCGGATGCAATATCTGTGTTTCATCGTCAATAAGAAGGTCCAAGGGATACAGTAATTCTGAAGTGAAGCACCGGAAACTAAAACTGGACTCACAGCAGAGGTTCAAATCATAGAAAGTTAGAGTATCAGTCCTCTTGTACTTAAGTCGGCATTGTGCCTTTTGTGTTAAATTCGGATGCAATTTCTGTGTTTCATCGTCAATACGAAGGTCCAAGGGATACAGTAAACCTGAAGTGAAGCATCGCAAACTTAAACTGGTCTCATAGCTGAGGTTCAAATCATAGAAAGTTACAGTTTCAGTCCTCTTGTACTTAAGTCGGCATTGTGCCTTTTGTATTAAATTCGGATGCAATATATGTGTTTCATCGACAATAAGAAGGTCCAAGGGATACAGTAAACCTGAAGTGAAGCATCGGAAATTAAAACTGGACTCACAGCAGAGGTTCAAATCATAGAAAGTTAGAGTATCAGTCCTCTTGTACTTAAGTCGTCATTGTGTCGTTTTTATTAAATTCGCATGCAATTTCTGTGTTTCATCGTCAATAAGAAGGTCCAAGGGATACAGTAAACCTGAAGTTAAGCATCGGAATCTAAAACTGGACTCACAGGAGGGGTTTAAATCATAGAAAGTTGGAGTATCAGTCCTCTTGTACTTAAATCGGCATTGTGCCTTTTTTATTAAATTCGGATGCAATATCTGTGTTTCATCGTCAATAAGAAGGTCCAAGGGATACAGTAATTCTGAAGTGAAGCATCGGAAACTAAAACTGGACTCACAGCAGAGGTTCAAATCATAGAAAGTTAGAGTATCAGTCCTCTTGTACTTAAGTCGGCATTGTGCCTTTTGTATTAAATTCGGATGCAATTTCTGTGTTTCATCGTCAATAAGAAGGTCCAAGGGATACAGTAAACCTGAAGTGAAGCATCCCAAACTTAAACTGGACTCATAGCAGAGGTTCAAATCATAGAAAGTTACAGTTTCAGTCCTCTTGTACTTAAGTCGGCATTGTGCCTTTTGTATTAAATTCGGATGCAATATATGTGTTTCATCGACAATAAGAAGGTCCAAGGGATACAGTACACCTGAAGTGAAGCATCGGAAACTAAAACTGGACTCACAGCAGAGGTTCAAATCATAGAAAGTTAGAGTAACAGTCCTCTTGTACGTAAGTCGGCGTTGTGCCTTTTTTATTAAATTCGGATGCAATTTCTGTGTTTCATCGTCAATAAGAAGGTCCAAGGGATACAGTAAACCTGAAGTTAAGCATCGGAATCTAAAACTGGACTCACAGGAGGGGTTCAAATCATAGAATGTTAGAGTATCAGTCCTCTTGTACTTAAGTCGGCATTGTGCCTTTCTTATTAAATACGGATGCAATTTCTGTGTTTCATCATCAATAAGAAGGTCCCAGGGATACAGTAAATGTGAAGTGAAGCATCGGAAACTAAAACTGGACTCACAGCAGAGGTTCAAATCATAGAAAGTTAGAGCTTCAGTTCTCTTGTACTTATGTCGGCATTGTGCCTTTTGTATTAAATTCAGATGCAGTTTCTGTGTTTCATCGTCAATAAGAAGGTCTAAGGGATACAGTAAAACTGAAGTTAAGCAACGGAATCTAAAACTGGACTCACAGGAGGGGTTCAAATCATAGAAAGTTAGAGTATCAGTCCTCTTGTACTTAAGTCGGCATTGTGCCTTTTTTATTAAATTCGGATGCAATTTCTGTGTTTCATCGTCAATAAGAAGGTCCAAGGGATACTGTAAACCTGAAGTGAAACATCGGAAACTTAAACTGGACTCACAGCAGAGGTTCAAATCATATAAAGTTAGAGTTTCAGTCCCCTTGTACTTAAGTCGGCATTGTGCCTTTTGTATTAAATTCAGATGCAATTTCTGTGTTTCATCGTCAATAGGAAGGTCCAAGGGATACAGTAAACCAGAAGTTAAGCATCGGAATCTAAATCTGGACTCACAGGAAGGGTTCATATCATAGAAAGTTAAAGTATCAGTCCTCTTGTACTTAAGTCGGCATTGTGCCTTTTTTATTAAATTCGGATGCAATTTCTGTGTTTCATCGTCAGTAAGAAGGTCCAAGGGATACAGTAAACCTGAAGTGAAGCATCGGAAACTGAAACTGGACTCACAGGAGGGGTTCAAATCATACAAAGTTAGATTATCAGTCCTCTTGTACTTAAGTCGTCATTGTGTCGTTTTTATTAAATTCGGATGCAATTTCTGTGTATCATCGTCGATAAGAAGGTCCAAGGGATACAGTAAACCTGAAGTTAAGCATCGGAATCTGAAACTGGACTCACAGGAGGGGTTCAAATCATATAAAGTTGGAGTATCAGTCCTCTTGTACTTAAGTCGGCATTGTGCCCTTTTTATTAAATTCGGATGCAATATCTGTGTTTCATCGTCAATAAGAAGGTCCAAGGGATACAGTAAAACTGAAGTTAAGCATCGGAATCTAAAACTGGACTCACAGGAGGGGTTCAAATCATAGCAAGTTAGAGTATCAGTCCTCTTGTACTTAAGTCGGCATTGTGCATTTTTTATTAATTTCGGATGCAATTTCTGTGTTTCATCGTCAGTAAGAATGTCCAAGGGATACAGTAAACCTGAAGTGAAGCATCGGAAACGAAAACTGGACTCACAGGAGGGGTTCAAATCATAGAAAATTAGAGTATCAGTCCTCTTGTACTTAAGTCGTCATTGTGTCGTTTTTATTAAATTCTGATGCATTTTCTGTGTTTCATCGTCAATAAGAATATCCAAGGGATACAGTGAACCTGAAGTTAAGCATCGGAATCTAAAACTGGACTCACAGGAGGGGTTCCAATCATAGAAAGTAGGAGTATCAGTCCTCTTGTACTTAAGTCGGCATTGTGCCTTTCTTATTGAATTCGGATGCAATATCTGTGTTTCATCGTCAATAAGAAGGTCCAAGGGATACAGTAATTCTGAAGTGAAGCACCGGAAACTAAAACTGGACTCACAGCAGAGGTTCAAATCATAGAAAGTTAGAGTATCAGTCCTCTTGTACTTAAGTCGGCATTGTGCCTTTTGTATTAAATTCGGATGCAATTTCTGTGTTTCATCGTCAATAAGAAGGTCCAAGGGATACAGTAAACCTGAAGTGAAGCATCGCAAACTTATAGTGGTCTCATAGCTGAGGTTCAAATCATAGAATGTTACAGTTTCAGTCCTCTTGTACTTAAGTCGGCATTGTGCCTTTTGTATTAAATTCGGATGCAATATATGTGTTTCATCGACAATAAGAAGGTCCAAGGGATACAGTAAACCTGAAGTGAAGCATCGGAAATTAAAACTGGACTCACAGCAGAGGTTCAAATCATAGAAAGTTGGAGTATCAGTCCTCTTGTACTTAAGTCGTCATTGTGTCGTTTTTATTAAATTCGCATGCAATTTCTGTGTTTCATCGTCAATAAGAAGGTCCAAGGGATACAGTAAACCTGAAGTTAAGCATCGGAATCTAAAACTGGACTCACAGGAGGGGTTCAAATCATAGAAAGTTGGAGTATCAGTCCTCTTGTACTTAAATCGGCATTGTGCCTTTTTTATTAAATTCGGATGCAATATCTGTGTTTCATCGTCAATAAGAAGGTCCAAGGGATACAGTAATTCTGAAGTGAGGCATCGGAAACTAAAACTGGGCTCACAGCAGAGGTTCAAATCATAGAAAGTTAGAGTATCAGTCCTATTGTACTTAAGTCGGCATTGTGCCTTTTGTATTAAATTCGGATGCAATTTCTGTGTTTCATCGTCAATAAGAAGGTCCAAGGGATACAGTAAACCTGAAGTGAAGCATCCCAAACTTAAACTGGACTCATAGCAGAGGTTCAAATCATAGAAAGTTACAGTTTCAGTCCTCTTGTACTTAAGTCGGCATTGTGCCTTTTGTATTAAATTCGGATGCAATATATGTGTTTCATCGACAATAAGAAGGTCCAAGGGATACAGTACACCTGAAGTGAAGCATCGGAAACTAAAACTGGACTCACAGCAGAGGTTCAAATCATAGAAAGTTAGAGTAACAGTCCTCTTGTACTTAAGTCGGCGTTGTGCCTTTTTTATTAAATTCGGATGCAATTTCTGTGTTTCATCGTCAATAAGAAGGTCCAAGGGATACAGTAAACCTGAAGTTAAGCATCGGAATCTAAAACTGGACTCACAGGAGGGGTTCAAATCATAGAATGTTAGCGTATCAGTGCTCTTGTACTTAAGTCGGCATTGTGCCTTTCTTATTAAATACGGATGCAATTTCTGTGTTTCATCGTCAATAAGAAGGTCCCAGGGATACAGTAAATGTGAAGTGAAGCATCGGAAACTAAAACTGGACTCACAGCAGAGGTTCAAATCATAGAAAGTTAGAGCTTCAGTCCTCTTGTACTTATGTCGGCATTGTGCCTTTTGTATTAAATTCAGATACAGTTTCTGTGTTTCATCGTCAATAAGAAGGTCTAAGGGATACAGTAAAACTGAAGTTAAGCAACGGAATCTAAAACTGGACTCACAGGAGGGGTTCAAATCATAGAAAGTTAGAGTATCAGTCCTCTTGTACTTAAGTCGGCATTGTGCCTTTTTTATTAAATTCGGATGCAATTTCTGTGTTTTATCGTCAATAAGATGGTCCAAGGGATACAGTGAACCTGAAGTGAAGCATCAGAAACTAAAGCTGGACTCACAGCAGAGGTTCAAATCATAGAAAGTTAGAGTATCAGTCCTCTTGTACTTAAGTCGGCATTGTGCCTTTTGTATTAAATTCGGATGCAATTTCTGTGTTTCATCGTCAATAAGAAGGTCCAAGGGATACAGTAAACCTGAAGTGAAACATCGGAAACTTAAACTGGACTCACAGCAGTGGTTCAAATCATATAAAGTTAGAGATTCAGTCCCCTTGTACTTAAGTCGGCATTGTGCCTTCTGTATTAAATTCAGATGCAATTTCTGTGTTTCATCGTCAATAGGAAGGTCCAAGGGATACAGTAAACCAGAAGTTAAGCATCGGAATCTAAAACTGGACTCACAGGAAGGGTTCAAATCATAGAAAGTTAGAGTATCAGTCCTCTTGTACTTAAGTCGGCATTGTGCCTTTTTTATTAAATTCGGATGCAATTTCTGTGTTTCATCGTCAGTAAGAAGGTCCAAGGGATACAGTAAACCTGAAGTGAAGCATCGGAAACTGAAACTGGACTCACAGGAGGGGTTCAAATCATACAAAGTTAGATTATCAGTCCTCTTGTACTTAAGTCGTCATTGTGTCGTTTTTATTAAATTCGGATGCAATTTCTGTGTATCATCGTCATTAAGAAGGTCCAAGGGATACAGTAAACCTGAGGTTAAGCATCGGAATATGAAACTGGACTCACAGGAGGGGTTGAAATCATATAAAGTTGGAGTATCAGTCCTCTTGTTCTTAAGTCGGCATTGTGCCCTTTTTATTAAATTCGGATGCAATATCTGTGTTTCATCGTCAATAAGAAGGTCCAAGGGATACAGTAAAACTGAAGTTAAGCATCGGAATCTAAAACTGGACTCACAGGAGGGGTTCAAATCATAGAAAGTAGGAGTATCAGTCCTCTTGTACTTAAGTCGGCATTGTGCCTTTCTTATTGAATTCGGATGCAATATCTGTGTTTCATCGTCAATAAGAAGGTCCAAGGGATACAGTAATTCTGAAGTGAAGCACCGGAAACTAAAACTGGACTCACAGCAGAGGTTCAAATCATAGAAAGTTAGAAAATCAGTCCTCTTGTACTTAAGTCGGCATTGTGCCTTTTGTATTAAATTCGGATGCAATTTCTGTGTTTCATCGTCAATAAGAAGGTCCAAGGGATACAGTAAACCTGAAGTGAAGCATCGCAAACTTAAACTGGTCTCATAGCTGAGGTTCAAATCATAGAAAGTTGGAGTATCAGTCCTCTTGTACTTAAGTCGGCATTGTGCCTTTCTAATTGAATTCGGATGCAATATCTGTGTTTCATCGTCAATAAGAAGGTCCAAGGGATACAGTAATTCTGAAGTGAAGCACCGGAAACTAAAACTGGACTCACAGCAGAGGTTCAAATCATAGAAAGTTAGAGTATCAGTCCTCTTGTACTTAAGTCGGCATTGTGCCTTTTGTATTAAATTCGGATGCAATTTCTGTGTTTCATCGTCAATAAGAAGGTCCCAGGGATAGAGTAAACCTGAAGTGAAGCATCGCAAACTTAAACTGGTTCCATAGCTGAGATTCAAATCATAGAAAGTTAGAGTGTCAGTCCTCTTGTACTTAAGTCGGCATTGTGCCTTTTGTATTAAATTCGGATGCAATATATGTGTTTCATCGACAATAAGAAGAACCAAGGGATACAGTAAACCTGAAGTGAAGCATCGGAAATTAAACTGGACTCACAGCAGAGGTTCAAATCATAGAAAGTTAGAGTAACAGTCCTCTTGTACTTAAGTCGGCATTGTGCCTTTTTTATTAAATTCGGATGCAATTTCTGTGTTTCATCGTCAATAAGAAGGTCCAAGGGATACAGTAAACCTGAAGTTAAGCATCGGAATCTAAAACTGGACTCAACAGGAGGGGTTCAAATCATCGAATGTTAGAGTATCAGTCCTCTTGTACTTAAGTCTGCATTGTGCCTTTCTTATTAAATACGGATGCAATTTCTGTGTTTCATCGTCAATAAGAAGGTCCCAGGGATACAGTAAATGTGAAGTGAAGCATCGGAAACTAAAACTGGACTCACAGCAGAGGTTCAAATCATAGAAAGTTAGAGCATCAGTCCTCTTGTACTTATGTCGGCATTGTGCCTTTTGTATTAAATTCGGATGCAGTTTCTGTGTTTCATCGTCAATAAGAAGGTCTAAGGAATACAGTAAAACTGAAGTTAAGCAACGGAATCTAAAACTGGACTCACAGGAGGGGTTCAAATCATAGAAAGTTAGAGTATCAGTCCTCTTGTACTTAAGTCGGCATTGTGCCTTTTTTATTAAATTCGGATGCAATTTCTGTGTTTTATCGTCAATAAGATGGTCCAAGGGATACAGTAAACCTGAAGTGAAGCATCAGAAACTAAAGCTGGACTCACAGCAGAGGTTCAAATCATAGAAAGTTAGAGTATCAGTCCTCTTGTACTTAAGTCGGCATTGTGCCTTTTGTATTAAATTCGGATGCAATTTCTGTTTTTCATCGTCAATAAGAAGGTCCAAGGGATACAGTAAACCTGAAGTGAAACATCGGAAACTTAAACTGGACTCACAGCAGAGGTTCAAATCATATAAAGTTAGAGTTTCAGTCCCCTGGTACTTAAGTCGGCATTGTGCCTTTTGTATTAAATTCGGATGCAATTTCTGTGTTTCATCGTCAATAGGAAGGTCCAAGGGATACAGTAAACCAGAAGTTAAGCATCGGAATCGAAAACTGGACTCACAGGAAGAGTTCAAATCATAGAAAGTTAGAGTGTCAGTCCTCTTGTACTTAAGTCGGCATTGTGCCTTTTTTATTTAATTCGGATGCAATGTCTGTGTTTCATCGTCAGTAAGAAGGTCCAAGGGATACAGTAAATCTGAAGTGAAGCATCGGAAACTGAAACTGGACTCACAGGAGGGGTTCAAATGATACAAAGTTAGATTATCAGTCCTCTTGTACTTAAGTCGTCATTGTGTCGTTTTTATTAAATTCGCATGCAATTTCTGTCTTTCATCGTCAATAAGAAGGTCCAAGGGATACAGTAAACCTGAAGTTAAGCATCGGAATCTAAAACTGGACTCACAGGAGGGGTTCAAATCATAGAAAGTTGGAGTATCAGTCCTCTTGTACTTAAATCGGCATTGTGCCTTTTTTATTAAATTCGGATGCAATATCTGTGTTTCATCGTCAATAAGAAGGTCCAAGGGATACAGTAATTCTGAAGTGAAGAGTCGGAAACTAAAACTGGACTCACAGCAGAGGTTCAAATCATAGAAAGTTAGAGTATCAGTCCTCTTGTACTTACT